>NC_134165.1:16655000-16845000 GCF_033958435.1 Carettochelys insculpta
TTTGTCCTGTGTGAAGTCTTGAGCAGGTCAATCTTCTGGGTAATGTAGACATAGCCTAAGTATAGGAAAGTGTAAACCCATCACAAGAAGCTCTCCATAACATTTTTTAAAGCAAAGCTGGAGATTCTGCAACATAAGGCAGCAATTTGAGAAAGATGCCAGTCCTGTACTGTGTCACACTGATTATCCTGTAATCTGCAGCAAGCCTCCTAATTGTCTCCTCTTCCCCTCTCCTCTCTACAACCGGACTTTTGATTTTACAGGACAGTGTCCAATATGTTTGAACTGTCCAGCGCCAGGAAGTGGCACTTGTGAATTAAAAGTCTTTTATAAACACTAGTCCTCTAGTAGATGGGACTCCAGCAGCACGGGCATCCTCACACCAGCACCAGCTGGAATCCAATGCTTTGGATTTCCCTCCGGCACCGCGTGGTCAGGACCAGCTGAGACACAAGCTCTACACCCTTCCTCACAGCAGTGCCCTGTTAGCAAGGCTGTCCTTACTAAGACACAAAACACACTACTGCGTAGGGTAACACAAAATTTGGGACACCCAATTGCCATACATTTTGTGGGGTCCAAGGCAGTTGCATACTGTGGCATGCAGTGTTCTGGGCTTCCACATCTAGTTCCCATCCCAACTGCTCTCCCTCCCCAGGGGCTGTCCCCAACAGGGCCTTCCCTAGGGGATATGGGGCTTGGGATAACCTTCCACTCACCCCTGCTCTGCCCACAGTCCACTGCTTCCTTTAATTCCCTGCTCTACCCTGCCCCATTCCAGCCCCATGCCCCCTGCCCTGAGCAACACAAGCCAGGGAACCAGCAGGGGATCTGGAGGCTGGCAGCAGAGGTCAAGCCCTCATCAACAGTGTAAAGTGGAGCAACCTGGACTTTGGTTTCTTCCACCATGGGATTCTGTTTTTGGCGCAAGGATTGCTAGGAAGAGATGGGATCCATCTAACAAAGAGAAGAAAGAGCATCTTTGTGGGCAGGCTTGCAAACCTAGTGAGAAGGGTTTTCAACTAGGCTCGTCAGGGGATGGTAGGGTATTGGAAAGAAATACCAGGAGGAAGGGAAAACAAAAGAGGACTCCTGATTCAAAAGGTAGGCCGGCCAATCATCTAAGGTGTTCGTACACAAATGCAAGAAGGCTGGGAGACAAACAGGAAGAATTAGAAGCTCTGGCACAGTCAAAGAAGTATGAAGTGATTGGAATAAGGGAGACTTGGTGGTATGACTCGCAAAAATGGAGCAAGGTCATGGAAGGGTATGAACTGTTCATGCAGGAAAGGATGGGTAGAAAAGGAGGAGGAGTTGTGCTGTATGTAAGAGAGCAGTATGATTGCTCAGAGCTGCAGTAGATGCGGGGAGAAAAGCCAGTTGAGAGTCTTTGGGTTAAGCTTAGAGGCAGAAGCAACAGAGGGAATGAGGTAGACAAGACTTTCTTCAGACAACTAAGAGAAGCTTCCAGATCACAGGCCCTGGTTCTTATGAGGGACTTTAAATCATGCTGACATTTGTTGGGAGACCAATACAACAGCACACACAGGCGATCCTGGAAGTTTTTGGAAAATGTTGAGGATAATTTCCTGGTACAAATGCTGAAGGAACTGGCCAGGGGCTGTGCTCAGCTTGACCCACTGCTCACAAACAGGGAGGAACAAATAGGAGAAATAGAAGTGGGAGGCACCCTGGGCTGCAGCAACCATGAGATGGTAGTTTTCAGGATCCTGACAAAAGGAAGAAAGGTGAGCAGTAAAATACGCACCAGAGATTTCAGAAGAGCAGACTTTGACTCCCTCAGTGAATTGATGAACAGGGTTCACTGAGAAGCTAATATAAAGGGAAAAAGAGTCCAGGAGAACTGGCAGTTTTCAAAAGAAGCCTAATTGAAGGCACAGGAACAAACCATCCCGATGCACATTAAAAAAATAAATAAATATATGGTAAGCAACCAGTTTGGCTAACCAGGGAAATCCTTGGTGAGCTTAAACTGAAAAAGGATGTTTTTAAGAAGTGGAAACTTGGACAGATGACTAAGGAAGAGTATAAATATATTGCTCAAGAATGCAGGGGAGTTATCAGGAAGGTGAACACACAATTGAAACTGCAGCTAGCAAGGAATGTAAAGGGTTTCTACAGGCATGTTAACAATAAGAGGGTGATCAGGGAGAGCGTGGGGCCCTTGCTGGATGAGAGAGGTAACCTAGTGACAGATGATGTGGGAAAGGCTGAAGTATTCAATGCTTTTTTTGACTCTGTCTTCATGGACAAGGTCAGCTCCCAGACTACTGCACTAAGCAATGCAGTATTGGAAGGAGGGGGGCAGCGCCCAGTGGGGAAAGAACAGGTTAAAAGCTATTTAGAAAAGCTAACATATACAAATCTATGGGTCCGGATTTAATGCGTTCAAGGGTACTGAGAGAATTGGCAAATGTTGTTGCAGAGCCTTTGGCCATCCCTAAAGGTTTTTATGTCCCAGCTTGACAAAGTCCTGGCTGGGATGCTTTAGTTAGGGTTGATCCTGCTTCAGGCAGGGGGCTGGTCTAGATGACCTCCTAAGGTCCCTTCCAGTCCTAGGATTCTATGATTATTTCTGAAAACTTGTGGAGATCAGGAGAGGTCCTGGATGATTGGAAATAGGCAAATATAGTACCCATCTTTAAAAAAGGGAAGAAAGACAACCCAGAGAACTATAGACCGGTCAGCCCTACCTCAGTCTCTGGAAAAATCATGGAGGGCATCCTCAAAGAATCCATTGTGAAGCACTTGGAAGAGGGGAAAGCAATCAGGAATAGGCACCATGGAGTCACCAAGGGCAAGTCATGCCTAACTAATATGATCAGCTTCTATGACGAGGTAACTGGCTCTGTGGATATGGGGAAGGCAGTGGACATGATATACCTTGACTTTAGCAAAGCTTTTGATATCATCTCACAATATTCTTGCCTATAAGTTAAGGAAGTGTGGATTGGATACATGGACTGTAAGGTGGACGGAAAGCTGGCTAGATGATCAGGTCCAACAAATGGTAATCAGCGGCTCAAGGTCTGGTTGGCAGCCAGTTGCAACTGGAGTGCCCAAAGGATCAGTTCTAGAGCTGGTATTTGTTCAACATCTTTATTAATGACCTGGATGAGGGAATGGATTGCACTTTCAGCAAATCTGGAGATGACACTAAGCTAGGAGGACAGGTAGGTACGTTGGAGGGTAGGGATAGGGTCCAGAGTGATCTAGATAAATTGGAGGATTGGGACAAAAGAAATTTGATGAGGTTTAACAAGGCCAAGTGCAGAGTCCAGCACTTGGGATGGAAGAATCTCAAGCATTTTTACAGACTGGGCACTGACTGGCTAAGTAGCAGCACAGCAGAAAAGGATTTGGGGATTACAGTGGATGAGAAGCTGGATAGGAGTCAACAGTGTGCCCTTGTGGCCAAGGTGGCTAGTGGCATATTGGGGTGCATTAAGAGGAGCATTTCCAGCAGCTCTAGACAAGTTATTATTCCCCTTTATTTGGTACTGGTGAGGCCACTTCTGGAATATTGCATCCAGTTCTAGATCCCCCAGTATAGAAAGGATGTGGATGCATTGGAGAGGGTCCAGTGAAGGGGGTTGGAAAACATGACCTACAAGGGAAGGCTGAGGGATTTGGGTTTACTTAGTTTGCAGAAGAGCAGAGTGAGGGGCAATTTGATAGCAGCCTTCAAATTCCAAAAGGGGAGCTCTAAAGAGGATGGAGAGAGGCTGTTCTCAGTAGTGATGGATAACAGACAAAAGAACAATGGTCTCAAGTTACAGAGCAGAAGGCTGGTCACTCTTAGGCAGGTGCATGATGGGGGGATTGCTGAGGGAGCTGGGTGAGGGAAGTCCTTGACATGGCTGATTATGCTCCAGCCCCTTGGGGGTAGCAATTTCCTGCCCCAGGACCAGCCTGGCTGTGCTGCTGGCTCAGCCCAGCAGACACAGTTGCCTCCCAGCATGGCTGGCAAGTGCAGCCAGGAGACAGGATGCAGGGGAGTGGGTCTCCATTGGGGCAGTGCTGAACTGTGAGGTGGTGGGATGTTGGGGCACTATGGAGTGAGGGTTCTGGATGGCCATGGTAGGGCTGTTGGAAGAGGGGCACTGGGCAGGGGTGGTGTTGTGCAGGGTGCTGTGCATTTGTGGGGTTTTGTGGGGGAGCGGTGCTGGCCATAGGGGGTCTGGAAGTATGGCCACAGGGCTTTGTGGTGGGGTATTGAGTAGGAGAAGGGGGCATTGTGGGAACAAAGGGCTGGATAGGCCACTGGACATTGGGCAACTGCTGGTTTTTAAATAGTGCTCTTGCACTGGGCTGGGCAGAGGGTGGCCATCCCTGCCATGTAATGCCCCATTGTCTCTGGCTGGCCTCTTGTTCTGGGTACTGACCTCTCCACACCATGCCCCATGTCGCCCAACAAATATGTTTGGCACCAGGCCCACAAATGGTTTATCTAGCCCTGCTCCAGAGGTACAGCAGGAATTCTGGAGAGAGGACGGGCTCCTGAACCATGAAATTCTATGCTTCAGAGAGCTCTTTGAGCAAGTCTCTGGTAAATGGCCATCCTGCACTCTTCCCTCGAGGAAGCGGCATACTTCCTTGCTGCAAACAGCTGCATAAGCATATATCATTTGCTTTCTCCATTCAACAATCTGTACCATGCAGGCTGGATCTCCCCGCACCTCCACTGCTTCATTGTCTTTCTCACAGACGGACATTATCAGTGGGAGCCAGCAGGCTGTTATCTCCCCCTGCTAATGCCACTGCTGCACTGCCTGCCTGCACAGAGGGGGCTGTTCAAACCCTCCCTGCTTCTCTGCCCCGATCCACTCTGTTCCCCAATGCCCCAAATGGGCCAATTCTGAAAAGCTCCAGGTTTAGAAGTCAAGATTCTGGGGTTCCATCAGCATCTCGAAGTCCAGATGCCTTTGACTTGACAGTCCTCTGGGAGAGCGAGCCTGCAAAGGAGGAAAAAGCTTCCTTTTGGAGAGTGACCTTCGCTGGTCCCTCTGCTCCAAGCCAGCCGCCTGCTCTGTTCCCTCAGCCCGGCCAGCCAGCAGCTAGAGAGATGGAGAATGGCATTCACTGCCAACATAGCTGCCATTTTCTTGCTCACATTTTAGAGCTCCCAGGAACTTGTGCACTCTGGCAAGGGGCTGAAATTACAGGCCATCCATTACGGGGATGGGGCTGGCAGGCATTGAGGCCCAGCTGCAGCTCAGCAAAGATAGCTTCCCATTCACATTCATACCCTTAATCATCAGTTGGCTCTGAGCAAGGCAGTTGTCCAGCCAGGCATCACTGCAGTTGCCCACTAGAGCCGGCCTAGCACCATCCAGCCTAGCACCGCCCCAAACCCTACCAGAATCAGTGGATAGGACAGCAAGCTGTGCACCCAGCCTAAAGCTACTCCCTATTGCAACCACAGTCAGGGGGAAGAGACAGTGAACTTTCTGCCTCAGGGAGCTGTGTACAGTCCAGGCTGAGCTCAAACCCTGCAGCGTCTTCTGAGACCATCCTGCACTGCCTGCAGCCTCCACCTGCCCCAGCTGCCTTGGTGCAGCTATGCTACTTACACGCACCACATGGGGACAGGGGATGGCTCCAAGGCAGGGCTGGAGAAGAAACCAGAGAAACAGTTTCGACAGCAATGGGAGGAGGGTGCTTCCCACAGGGGGCAGGAGTCTGGCAGCTCACCTCCAATCTCTACTGCCCCTCCTGGGTGTGGAATTAACCAGGTCGGGTGCTGGAGCTTCAAAGGAGAGAAATGGAGGGAATAGCAAGGGGCCAGACACTGCTGAGAGTGGGAAATGGGAGAGGAGGTAAAGGGGAATATAGGATGAAGGGAAAAAGGGGGGATGGGAGGGCAAAGGGAAGGGGGATCAAGAGGAGGGAGCAGGATAAAGTGAGGGGTGGGAGCAGGAGAGAAAAACAAAGCAGATCAGATTGCCAGGACTGAGAGGAGAGGGTCTGTTTGACTGAACAAATGAGGTTGGGAACAGGTTGTAGCTCTCAGCATATGGAGTGAGCAGAGAGATAAGAACACCTCTCCAGCACACACACTCCCTTCAGTATCTTACAGCTCACAGCTTGCAGTGCAATCAAAGACTCCAGTTATGATTTCCCTGATAGGTGGGTTTTGGGGAATGGGAAACATTTGGCATGCATGAAACTTTAAACATTAAACTGGTGACTGGCAGATAATCCCCAGATAAGGCACAGCAGGGATTGCCCTAAACACGCTCCTCTCCTCAGCTGCCACACTATAGCCGGAATGGAGCCCAGACTGGGCCAACCCAGGAAACATCTGCATCCTGATACAGAGCTCACAGCAAGGCGATCCATGCCAGGAAGTAACTGAACCTGGCTCGAGGGACAGCACAGGGTGATCCATGCCAGTGAGTGCCTGGGCCCAGCTGCAGGGGCAGCACAGGGTGGCCCATGCCAGTGGGCACTTGGGAACAATGCACCCTCCCCCTGCCCCCAGCTTCATTCTAAATTCTGTGCTTGAATCTTAGAGACAGCAGAGCAAGGAAGCAAGGACCCAAATCAACCTTGCAAAGGCAGGATAGAAAGAGCCCTAGAGCCCTGCTCCTGCTATATACAAAATATGGCTGTAATAGCCAATTGTGAGGGCCTCATATAAATAAGTAAATGCCAAGATGGCGAGAAGCATCTTGAGTCATGAGTGTTTTCGGAATTGAGATGTTTGGTGTTTAAAGGGCCCAGACTCTGGCCAAATGCTCCATGGGCAATAAAACAAAGAAGGCATCTATAAAAAGCATGATAAATTAAACTCAAAGCAAAAGGTGGAGTAACTATTAATTTACTGGTTTCCAGCTAAACAACAAGTCCCTGCCTCCCTCATCAGCCTCTGTCCATCTAATGACATGCTCCTACCCATCCCGCAGCTCAGGTTCTGCATAGCATTAAACCAGCAAAGAGACAGGGAAAGGAATGTGTTTCCTGCGTGGGTTTGAAAAAAGAAAAGCAGCCTGGGGATATTCTGCTGTGGCTGGAATCACTGGGCCTCAATTTAGATAAAGAATAAAGAGAGATTAAGGAGGAGCAATTTGAAAAATCCTGTATAGTGTCTTATCAGCATGACAGAGGGCGCTCCCCCTCCTCCCACATGCGGGGGTAAGCCACAGCCACCTAGTAACACCACCTGCTGTCACACCTGCCAGGAGGGGCAGCATCTCTCAAAGAATGGGTGACAGCGAGTGGGATGGAGAGGCAGTGTGGGAGGGTTTGCGTGGGCGTGAGACTCAATGTGTGAGAGTGCAACTGGGGGGTTGCGTGGATAGGCTCTCGCATGCCTAGGTTCAGGCAAACATGTGGCGGGAGGGCACAGTAGGGAGGTAAGTGTTGGAGTTAGAGGCTAACAGAGTATACATAAGATGGACTGTGGAAGTTTGTGGGAAAATGTTTGTATAAGACTGTCTGAGAGACAAAAATTCTCCCTTGCCTTAGTTCACCCAGCTGCAGTGTAACATGTTTGCACTTGGGGAGGCCAGAACTGGCTGCAGCTTGGACTCACTTTGCACAGGTTGATGCAAAGTGCTGGGCACGGAGGGAATGAGGCCAATTCTGTGGATGTTTGCATGCACCAAGCCTGTGTTTGTATATGTTCCCTCCTCCATATGGCTCTGTGCCTCTAGTCTATGACAAATGCATGGTCCTTGCTGGCAAAGAGCTCACAGTGGGGTGCACACTGCTTCCTGGTACCAGGCCCTGCGCTCTTCCTCCATGGTTGTGCACACTCTGCACTAGTACATGGACCACTCCTGGCTGGCTTTGGTTTGTCTCTCAATACATCATTATGGCAAGGAAAGTGACACTAGATTAATTAGCTCCCGCTGTTGCCTCACTTCTGCTCCAGGTCACATATATGATCTCGAATAACACAAGTGTTTACTCTTCTCCCTGCAGAGGGTGACATGTTTGGGGCTGGGAGCTGAAGGCTACTGACACTCATGCATGCTTCCTGGACAGAACTGCCAGTTAAGTTCCTCCTGTTGCAGCTACACCAGCTAGATGTGGAGACAGGCAGTCAAGATCTATGGATTCTATTCTCAGTCCTGGTGGGGCAATGGGGTCTACTTGCTTAGCAATGGATGTGGGTTCAGCATCAGGACTCCTGAATAATTCTAGTTACATTTCTGGAATGGTAGTAGTGTCTAGTGCTTCACACTGGGAGGTTGTAGTTGGGCATCTGGAATCTGAGCTCTATTCTCATCTGTGGAGTGGGACTAATGATTAGAGCAAGTAACAGGACATCACGACTTCTGAGCTCTATTCCTGGTTCCACTGTGCTGTGAGGCCCTGAGAAAGCCACTTCTATCTCTGCCATAGCAATTCTCACAAGGCAGGCGATGGGGTTTTGCAAAGAGCTTTTATCTCCTCTTGCAGAAGGTGCTGGTGAAGTGCCATGTCTTATTATTGTATCTTCTATGATTAATCATTCATTATAAGTAATTATTCATAATAAGGAGTGGGAAGAATCCAGAAGGGCTTTTGGACCATATCTGATCTACTGAGTGCTCATCTCCATCGGAGTGGGCAATTTCAGGAGAGATATATTGAGTCAGTGGTTTTTCATTGGAAAGGAAGGGGAGCACACTGGACCTGCAATACCAGAAGGCCAATAGCTAAGAGGCACCCCAGTATCCACATTTAAGCTTTTGCCCCAAGAAAGAGGTCTGGAATTGGCCGAAGGAAAGTGATTTCCCCTTTGGCTTCTCTCTTGCACGCTTGATCCTGCATCTGGAGGCTTCATCTGGCTGATGTCAGTGAAATCAAAGAAACAGAAATCAATGTGGCTTGTTTGTAAGCCGTAAAGCTGTGGCTTTTGCCATACATAGAAGTATGAATCTGTACGCCAGCAGCCTGTTTGCTCTGAAGTCCCCAGGATCAGCAAGGCTAGCAAGGGGAAAAAGATGCACTTTCATGCTTGGATAGCTTCCACATATGAGATCTCTGGGGAGCAGAGGCATTTAATAACAATTACCCCTTGCATTGCTTGAACTTGTCCCACTGAGGAGTCCGTAAGATTTTGGGAGCTAGCAGAGATGATGTCCATGTAAGTACATGGATGAATTGGTAGAAAGGTCAGTCAATTACACATGGGGATATCTGGCAGAGATAAATGAAAGCAGTTATTCAAAGTCAGTCATGAAAAGCATCTATGCGTCCTGGCCCCATATAGCCCAACCCAACTAATACACAATACTCTGGGAACAGAACCCAGAGTCCTGACCCCAGTCCCTGGTCTTATAACACTGCCCTTTCTTCCTTACAATATAGTCAAGAAAATGAGCAGTTTTGTGGGGAATTGCGCAATTCCCTGCTGTCCCTACACAGGGGATCAAGTGAAGTTCTTGTTCTACTGGGGGCAGAGCAAGTCGATAAATGGATGGATGGAAACCACTGTCCCTGGGGCTCCCCTCTGAGACAGAAGACCTTGTGAACAGCTGTGCCTGTCCCACATTCCTCTCTCATTCACCAATATCTGAATCATTCCAGTTTTTTCAGAGACCACAAGCTAATGAGCCACCTCACTGGTAGCCACCTGTCAACTCAGTACGTACTGAGCAGACCCCACCCACATCAGTTAAAAGGCAGAGGTAGGGAATCATTCACATGAAAGGAAAAAAACACTGTGAATGCAGAGAGAGACTGCAAAGCAGAGAAAGCAGGAGAGACAATGATGAAGCCAAAGGGAAACGAAACCATTTGGGATCAGCCTGTTGCTGTGGCATCTGCATTCCCAGGGCACAACATCCTCGACAGTACACTGGCTATTGCCTCAGTGCTAACTTATCACTTGTCCCAGCCTCATACTAAATGAGCACCAGGTCACAACACAAGGCCTACACACACAGGATCATTACTAAAAAAACCAGTCAAGTAGCACTTTAAAGACTAGCAAAATGGTTTATTAGGTGAGCTTTCGTGGGACAGACCCACTTCTTCAGACCATAGCCAGACCAGAACAGACTCAATATTTAAGGCACAGAGAACCAAAAACAGTAAGCAAGGAGGACAAATCAGAAAAAGATAATCAAGGTGAGCAAATCAGAGAGTGGAGGGGGGGGAAGGTCAAGAATTAGATTGAGCCAAGTATGCAGACAAGCCCCTATAATGACTCAGAAAGTTCCCATCACGATTTAAACCATGTGTTAATGTGCCGAATTTGAATATAAAAGCCAGCTTGGCCGTTTCTCTTTCCAAAATGGTGCGATAATTCGTTTTCCGTAACACACATACCTTTAGGTCATTGACAGAATGCCCCATTCCATTAAAATGGGGTGGGGCATTCTGTCAATGACCTAAAGGTATGTGTGTTACTGAAAAGGAATTATCGCACCGTTTTGGAAAGAGAAACGGCCAAGCTGGCTTTTATATTCAAATTTGGCACATTAACACATGGTTTAAATCGTGATGGGAACTTTCTGAGTCATTATAGGGGCTTGTCTGCATACTTGGCTCAGTCTAATTCTTGACCTTCCCCCCCCCACCCCTCCACTCTCTGATTTGCTCACCTTGATTATCTTTTTCTGATTTGTCCTCCTTGCTTACTGTTTTTGGTTCTCTGTGCCTTAAATATTGAGTCTGTTCTGGTCTGGCTATGGTCTGAAGAAGTGGGTCTGTCCCACGAAAGCTCACCTAATAAACCATTTTGCTAGTCTTTAAAGTGCTACTTGACTGTTTTTTGTTTTGATAGTGTATAGACTAGCACGGCTTCCTCTTTGTTACTATTTAGGATCATTACTATTTCTCCTAAAGCCTCTTGCCAGCTCATTGACCCTCCAGGTGCCCAACAGGCAGAAGGATCTGCTCACACTAACTCAGCCTCACTCACTCTCAGAGGCTGGTCCTGAATAAGCTCTCATGAATCCGTTGCATGAAAAGTTGTAGGAGTCCAGGCTCCAGAAATTTCATGTGTAATCCATTCGTGTGTAGAAACACGTGCGAAAGTCTGTACATGTTCATACTGTGACAAGCAGCTGGGCACCTATGTCATCGCCATGGTCATAGCAACACCAAGGGCAGAGTTCAGATACTTCTGCTCTGAAAACCCACACCTCTTAACACTCCCACTAAAGGAGACTCGGTTAGCTTTCAGGCCAGTGACACAATTGGAGCAACAAGCAGTCCTGCAGCAGCTTACAGACTAACAAGTAGCTCTGATTGCAGCTAGCAAAGGGCATTGCCACACACACATGCTACCCAGTGCACTGCAACATAGCCATGTAACATATAAGGACTGCCCAGGGCTGCTTTTCTGCACTGAACAAGTTAGAGAGGTCCATGTGATTTATTATCCTCCTGCCAATTCGGAAAATATCTGGGTATTGGCGATTCCAAAATCTGTTCTCTCCAGCTGCGTTGGCATTGCTTCTTTCTCTGGCTCTATGATTATCCACTAACGCATCATTGCAGGAGCTCCCCTCTCACTGCAGGGCTCCCAGTGTGCAACTGCAAGTATTGACTCCCCAAGACAAGCAGCACAGACATTGGGATAGCTGGAGCAGAAAGTAGCTATGCTGTTAACTTCCTGATGGAGGCACCAGTAGAAACTGGGTTCCTCTGGTATTTCCTGAAGGTGGAGATTTTAAAATTAGTGTTTGAGAAGGTGAAAGCTGGGAAGTGAGGGGGAGGGGAGAGGACAGGCATTCCCTCTGTGCAAAGTAGTATGTTCCCATTAGTTTCTGCTCACAAACAAAAGGGACAAAAATTCCTGAGCTTACTTAGCAGCTGGGAGGGTGCATTGAAAGGCAGTGTAGAAGAGGTGTGCATATTGGAAAGGGGAAATACAGGAAGGTGTGGCTCGCATGGTGTTTATGCAACTCTAGTGTACAGAGGAGATACATGGTTTAATAATTGTTGTACACATCTGTTCCCTGGATGACTCAGCTGTACCACAGCCTGAGCTGCCTTGTCCTACCTGCACCAGCAATCTCACTGCAGCTTGTCATGGGGGAGCAATAGTGGTGGGGAAGGCACCAAGACAACCCAGGGAATATGCTTCCTTCAACTGCCTGCCTTTTGGAAATGAGATACAGAGCACATAGATACACAGCAAGCACTTAGCAGCAGCCGCCGTTTAGGCCAAGCCCATCCTTTTACCATCATTCTGTAGAGCCCTGCAGATCTGTGGGTTTCAGCTTTATATCTGTGGATATCTGCATCTGTTTCTGTGGATAGCAGCGCAGATGGGATACAAGTTTTGTATCCATGCTGGGTTCTGATGGTAACTGCTCAGCAGGCAGCTATGGAACCTCCACCTGCCCTGGACAGGGGGCCTGAGCAGCCTCCAGGTAGCTCCACAACCCTCTTTCCCCCGCTCCTACCCTCTCTGACCAGCATGGGACCCAACCTGGGAATTATGGGGAGACATGACCGACCCTCCATCTGCCTGCGGTGCAGGGGAAGGCAGTGGGCAAGGGCAAGCAGAAGGTCTGCAACTCTGGGCAGGCTCCCCACAGGGCTCTTCCCAAGCAGGCTCCAGATAATTTTTATGGATCCTGGATCGGATGCAGACACACATTTTGTGTCTGTGCTCTATCTTCTGGTAAGGGCTGGGCTGATCTACGTGGCTGCATAAACAGGGGCTCTCAACAAGCAGCTATGCAGCAGAAGGAGGCTGCACACACAGGTTGCAGAAATCTATACATCTCCTAAGTCTGGAGATGGCTCATGACTCAAGGAGACACTGCCATTCTAATGTCACTACTGAGACAGACTTGTTCAGCCAGAGTCCTTCCCTCAATCACATAGCTTCCTGCCAAGCAATCCAACAAGAAGAAAAAGTGAATGGCCCAAAATGGCAGATGTGCACATCCATATTTCACACTGGAAAATACATGTGCATTTGGTGGTGAAATCCATGAATGAAGTTCGCATAAAGTATGTGGAATTGACCTGACATCTAGTGAGCCAAGCAGAAGCATAGTTATCACAGTTGTGGTGCACTCTCACTCCACCACTCATTCTTGGCCTCGCTCATTTTTGAGCATCTGGACCAACATGAATGTAAAAGGTGATTTTGATTGTTCCTAAATGTAAACAACTGCTATTTAAAAATGAAAACTTTCCTCGCGGCAGGTTTGGCAACACAGACACAAAGGCTTAAGAGCCAGTCTGCACAAACAAGAAGCTAGTTGTGAAATAGGTTAATCTACTTTCATAGTCTCCAAGCTTTCAAAGAGAGGGCCAAAAAGTAGACATCACTATTTAAAGAATTAAAAAAAAAGAAGGAAAGGGCCTGCCCATTCCATGTGTCACTGCTCACACCTGCACAAAGAGTGTGTAAAACTCTGCTAAGTTAGCATTGGCATTTAATGACAACTGAAGACTGGTGCATGACATTGGAGTACTCCAGACCTCATCAACAGCCCAAAGCCCAGCAGCTTATAAGTTGTAGTATTATGCATATTACAATAAAGGACGAGGCCCACACTAGGCTGAATAGTATACATATATCCAGAAAAAGACAGTTCCAGCTCCAAAAAGTTTACAGGAGGGTGAAATTAAGTGGTGCTATTCTCAGTTTACAAATGTTACATACAAGCTCAGTTGCAGAGCTGGGAACTGAACCCTAATTTCCTGACTCCCTGTCCAGTTCCTCAACACAGTGGCACGAGGAGAGGTTTTGGGAAGAATTACAATATGATGCTGTTGTGTGTGTGTGGGTGGGTTCTCTCTCTCTCTCTCTCTCTCTCTCTCTCTCTCTTTTTTTTTTTTTTTAAATAAAGGACAAATGCCACTGGCACTGAGTGGTGAGAGATTTTTTTACATTCTTTCCATTTTAAGGAAAGGTGTTAGTTGATTAAAAAACTCAGATATCTGAAGCATGGTTTGTGCAGTGCCCACAACAACAGGGACCCAGCACCAACTGAGTCAACGAGTCATTACCACACTACAAATAAACAGAATAGCAAGAATCTGAAGGATATATCAGCCTGACACTGCCCTTTCAATTTATGCGAATTGGCTCCCGCCAATCTAGGCTCCCTCCATAGTCATAAATTATAACAAATGCGTTGGTTTAAGATGGAAAAGGAGAGATTAACTGCATGTGGGATAAAAAGAGACCCTCCCCCAGTTTTAATGAACTGTTGCCAGGTTGCAGTCTATCACCCAATTAAAATGCAACATCAAAACCCAAGACCTGAAACCACAACTTTTCCTTCTGCCTCTGATTATCTCAAATCTGAGCATCAGCACTTTCTGGCTTCATGAAATATTGAGCCTCTGAACTTCCGACCACAGCACATTCTTGTCAAGTCATTTCTGAGGGAGTGACACGGGTAATAAATATGCAGTAAAGGTCCACTTCTGGCACGTAATGGAGGAGGGGCTCATGAACAAACTAGGTGATTGACAGTGCACAAACTGACAACAACCCACTTGGCTTTCATCTTCTGTAGCCTTAGGCCCCAGCAAGAACAGGGCAATAGCCTTGAGAATATCCAGCAGCCTGTATCCGGGCTGCCTCCCGCTTCTCTAGAAAGCAAAGACATATGGCATAAGAGCCACACACAGCATTCATGAGCAAGATGCACACCCCACGTACCAGTGGCCTCTCCAGCATTACAGTCATGACCTGGGCCTAGGACAAGTGTGTGTATTTGCCTGGGACAGGCCCACAGGACAGTGACACCAGACTGACAACTCTGAAGACTGAGATACAGCCTTCACTCAGCCAACAGGTTTCTGCCTGGGTTGACCTGCAGGGATGCCTGAGGAAAGCCATTATTTAGATGCTAATACAGTTTGAACCTCTTTAATATGGAATCCTCTCATCCCGCAACATATGTAATCTGGCATGATGTTAGTTAACCGGATGACCGCTTATCACAGGTATGGCCAAGTTTCCTGTGGCCCCATAAAGTTTGTTTACAGCCGCCAGTCCTGGTTCACAGTGTTCTGTGCTATTCTTTAGCTCTAATTCACCCCTAAATGTCTTCAAAGAGCCCAGTAAACAGTGGAAGTGTTGGTAATGCTGCTAGAAAATATTGACCTCCCATGGCTTGGCGAATTCTCTTGTTCAACACAGGTCAGATCCCAAGGCTGCCAGACCAGAGAGGTTCAACCTGTATTAATTATCATCCTGTCATTAGGTGAGGGAAGAGAGTAGCAGCAGCAGCAGCGTGGTTTTTGGTGACAGCATTAGTGAAAACTGGACTGGAACCACAAAACACACCTCAGAGGGACAGCTTGTGGAGACATGGTTGGTGGTCAGTGATGAGTACCAGATTCAAAACAGGAAACGAGAAGCCAGAGAAGAGGAATCCAGCAGCCCAGCAGGAGAATCGTCAAGGCTTTTGCTCTCTGGGCAGCGTTATTGAACCTTTGGCATGTGCTTCCCACTAGCTAAGGCAATATATTCCCAACCCTGACTGGAGAGGAACCTGGGGAGAGGGTGTCAGGCAGACAGTGTCAGAGTCAGTCTGCACACATGATGTTCCATTAATCTAACCTCTTCATCATTCACAACCATTGGCCTGTATCAGAGGGGTGGCTGAGTTCCTATGAATCTGTAAAAACAAGAAGTCCTGTGGCAGCTTATAGACTAACAGATATTTTGGAGCATCAGCTCTCATGGGCAAAGACCCGCTTCGTCAGATGCATTGGCTTGCTCACAGTCATGGGCCAATGACGCTCCTGATCAGCCAATGTTAAAAAGGGAAACGTCAAGCTAACAGAACTGTCACTACTGCCTCAGCTTGCAGGGATAACAATGATCTAGAAAAGGAAGCCACAGGGAAAAGCTGGATTCAACTACCTAAGAAGAGCAAAGACCCTGGCCCAACTTACTGCTGTTACCCGTTCAGGAGCATGCTCCTTCTCTCCACCAGCACATCTACACTGTCTATCCTTTAATGCAAGGTACTACCCATACCCCTCCTTCTTGCTCAGCTCACTCCTGCAGACATCCCAGGTCTCCAGAGCAGCAGTCTTGGGTTACTGCAGAGAGGGAGCCAGGGCTGTGGCTCATGAATAATGAAGCACCAAGTGAGAAGCATTGATCTGAGCTTCTAATGAGCATCTGAGTGCAGGAGAGGCTGAGGAGGGGCACACTACCCTCCTTAGCCCCAAAGCAGGATGAAGCTAGAAAACCTTCTCCATCCCCAACTTCCCACAACTGCATATAGAGTGCCCCGGTACAGAGTCACTGCCCCTCTCCTTCACTCACAAGAGCGCCAAGCCAATGCCAAGTGTTTCTATCCCCAGCATGCTGGTGTGAATGACAGCAAATTTGACAGGGCCAATCCGGCCTCTATAGGTATGTCTCCACTGAAATAAAGAGACTCCGGCTGTCCAGTACTGGCTGAATGGTGCTCCAATCCTCCATTCTGTTCCTAAGCCTTCGAACATAAGAGAGGATCCCCAGGGAGCAAGCCAAAGCCAAGACTTGCCAAGTCCTGCTTGGACAAAGCAAATGAGTCACCGGTTCCTTGGCCCTTCTTTTGGTAATTAAGAGTGGAACAGTGGGGAGAGGAGCCAAGTAGCTGCCTCTCAAACACGTGTCACTTTGATATGATGTGCCCACAGCCAGAAAAGTGGCTGCAGGAGCAGTTCCTGGCAAATGGATCAGAAGGCTCCTTCCAGCTGGACCCTAGCCCACTAGAACACTTGCCCTAAAAGGCCTCCCCCTCTTTTGCTGACTCTTGTGATTAAAGGGCAAGTTTCAAGATATTTGCTGTTTTTAAGGCCCCAGCTTCTGGAGTCATGGGATTACTAAAGAATCTTGGCTTTCATTTGGAAAAATCCTCATGTTTCTAAACCTTAGGGTTGCACAGAAAAGACTGAAAATGTGACCCAGGTGTGATCAGGCACAGACACTAGAATGTAACTATAAAGAATGATCATGGCATTTTGTGGTTAAAATCTCATTCTCTCGACATCAATCTCTGGACTTACTCATGATTTTTAAACACTTGGGTTTAAACACTATACCACTCCTCCATCTTCCCCCAGACCCCCCTAAAACCTCCCACCCCTCAAATCCTTCCCTGCACCTATATGAAATCTGTACAGGTACCTGCCCACAAGCCCCACCCTATCAGCCCAGTATTCAGCTCTTGCACTGTTCAATACCACGCATGCCCAGCCTCAATTTCCATTAGGGTGAGCGATCTAAGAGTGCAGGTCTCCACCAGCATTCCCTCTCATTTTTTCAATCCATGATGTCACGGGGCAAACTCACTACCACAGCATCTCCAGCTGACTGACGAGGGAATTAGCTCATTCTCCAGCACAGCACCCCTCTGGCTGGCGTAATGGCTGCTGCTGCTCCCTGCTCTGCCTTGTGCTCTTTTCAGGAGCCATGTTGTTCCCAGGATTGATAGGTCCTCTTTGGGACATTGCCCTCCAGCAGTGCCCACAGCAGTCCCATCTCAGCAGTCCTTGTTCAGGGCATCCTCCAATCTGGCCAACTGCAGCCTCTATCTAGTCACTGCATCTCAGGGGCAAGCCGCAGCCCATATTGGTCACAGCTGGCATGGCTAGGTGTGGTGCAAGTGGGGAGGGAAGGGACTCAGACCCACCCACTAATTTGAACCCCAGTCCAGGAGCCCACTTGCAGCAGCCTTGTCTCACCCTCCTCCTCCTCTCTCCCCTTTGCTGTCTTACTTCCTGGACCACTTGTCCTGTGACCTCTTGCGTCTTCTGGGCCTCTCTATCAGGGCAAGCAGCCTGGCAGGCATCAGGCTGCAGCCTCTCCCTAACTCCCCTTGGCCTGTCCAGTACTCCTCTAACTGAGGTGCTTGCTCATACTGGGAGCTGGTCCTGTACCTTCCCTGGTCAGGATCTCACTGATGCACCTTACTGGCCCTGGGCTCAGGGCCAGCAATTTGCCAGGTGTCACACAGAAGCTTTTGGCTAACTCCTTACCCAGCACTGACCTGTGTAAGGTGCTAGCACATACTTAGATAATCATACACCTTCCTTGGCCAAGACCTAACTCACCCAGCTCTGCTGGGGCAGCTCCTTATATGCTGGGCTGCTCCAGCAAGCTGCCCTCTGATTGGCTCTCTCAAGCTGAACTTCACCATTGGCTGAGTATGTTGCACAGGTTCCCTCCAGCCTGCCTTAACCCCTTCCTTGCAGGAGTGGGGAATTCACCTCACTACACATGGGCAGAATAAATTTTATTAAGTGAACCCAGTCATGTGCTGATGTGCACCATCAACAAAAATACATGCTGACCACTGTGGGTGACTGTGTCACTCTGCTAATCAGCTGGGCAACACCTGAATCTCTCCTGGGCAGCCACCCAAGTGCTCAGATTACAGGGAACACTGACTCCCTCCCCACCACCTCCAGGCAGAGGGCTGTAGCCAGGATGAGAAGGAAGTAAACCTGCAATAACAGGACCTTGGGCTTCTATGCAAAGCCAGCATCTTTGGTGGCTCTACTTCTGTTTTGCCAGAGCTTTTTGGGAAAACTCCCAAAGACAAAGGATCCCCTGGAGAAGCCTGGGTCTCATGTGAGCAGGAGATTTATTATTATGACCACCCATGGTAGAAGAACAAGCCTTTCTGCTGGAGCTGTGAGCTGGTGGGGAGGCTGGGCCTAGACGCAAAACAACAGGCTAATCAGGTGTGATATGAGCAGTCTGGCAAGTGGGGACAGCCCCATCCCATGAGGGCGTGAGACCTGTCAGATGCAACCCGTGAGGGGTGGGGTTCACCCTGCTCACTCACATCACTCCTGCTGTGCTGGTTATGGTGCGGGTCCGGGCCCAGTCTACCCTGAAGCTATCAGGCTGCCTGATGCTCTGGCAGCAAGTCTCGTTCACTTAAGAATATTAATAAAAGCAGTGCAAACCCTGCACCCCAGCAGTGCAAACTCTTCTTAAAAGGGCCCACAGATCCCACGTGGACTTCTCATGCAAGCACAGCATTCTCCCACGTAGCACTAAAACTAGGAAAAGCAGCAGCATCTGCAGCCCCAGAGCCCTTCATGCAGGTTTCATACAACCGGCCCTCAGCAGAGACAACAAGAGCAACATAAACAGCAGCCCTGGAAACCTGGGGCACAGAGGCTGGAACTACATTGGTTAGTTCTCATCTGGACAACGTACAGCAGATGTTTGATCCCTGTGTTTCCAACGTGGCTGGGGCACAGCTCTGTGCTATTGGAGATCCCTTCAGATCCTAGAGCCTCACATCTCCTGGAAATCACTGCTGGGTTGTGTGCACACTCACCAACCAGCATGGGGTCCCATCTGCCTTGTTACCATCAGATCACACGCTTGTAGCAGCCACCAACACATGCCTGCTTATTAGGACAACGAGGGTCTGCAAGGACAATCCCAATGCTGCAGCTCAAGGCAGGCAACCTTTGCGCTGCATGGAGTTGGCAGCAACTCCTCCATCCATTCCCCTGAGGCACCTTCTGCTCTCCAGCTCTGTTTGGATAGTCATCCATTTCCCGCTTAGAGTGCCTGAGAAGTCCAATAAGATCAGGGAAGAGCTTCACTTTCTCTACCCAAGGGAAGGCAGGAGGCTGCATCCCCAGAGAGCCCCACTTTCCCACATCTGATGATATATTCATTTCCTTTTGCAGCAGTTACAGTTAACTATGCCCAGCCCCTGCTGCCCAGGGTCCCACGCTTTTCTACCCTAGCAAACAGGGAAGTGCTGGAACCTGAGGGAACGCTCCATAAGCATGGCTGTGAAATTACTTTATCTGAAGATTAGCCATGAAAAAGCAGGAGCAAGGCAAGAAGTTTTCACTTCTCACAGACATGGCTGTTCCCATGGGCAACTCTTTACACTGGGGCCATAGCCACCTCCCTGGCTGGTCACTGCTTGAGGCAGCAGGATGGGCTGTATAGATCAGTGCTGGAGGAGGAGTGTCAGCGTGATAAGCCACTATTTTCCCATTTCCGTCAAGTTTCAGCGCATTCCCACAAAGAGCAGTGAAAAGGCACCCAAAGCCAAGGTGATGGTGTGTGGGGGGCATTCCTTGCAGCCTCAGGTAGCCTTGATGCCTCTCAGAAATGGGACCATGAAGGAAGTGGAGGAGGGTATCCCCATAATTTTCATCCTCTCACTCGCCCAAGAAGGGGCAGTGATCTAACAACGTCTGGCAGTACTACAGCAAACAGTCCATCTAGTCCAGTAACCCATCTCCTGCCATCACAGAGGAGATCCTGCCTCATCTTCTCCAGCACTACCCAATACAGAAAATTTCAGCAGAAAGGGCTTTCTCCGCCAGTGCTCCCTCTAATTTTTAAAATCCATGTGTAGAATAACATTTGTTAGGTGCACCAAGGCATGTGCAAATGTGTACCACTGACAGAAACACATGCTGACATCTGCATTAATCAGCTGGGTGGCATCTGAACCTCTCCTGGGTTGTCACCCAAATGGTCAGCTTACAGGGAGCAACTGTTCTCTGTCCCATAATGCTTGTGGTCTATGGTGCAATGCTGGACAGGAGTTCCTTTTTGACCCATGACCTAGGCTGAAGTTGCTTTGAAAAGGCAAGAGATTTCTTTTTTCCCCACTAAATTAAATACCCAGAGTGGAATCATGAACTCCTGGAAACAAGGAGCATCTCCATGAACATCTGGGTACACCCTTCAGAAGCCAGCAAGTAGGTATCAAAGCTGAGCTGAGACAACGCTTTAAGACTGAATGAGCCAAGGCCTTTCTGGCACCATTACTGTGGCATCTCCCTCCACAGGCAAGAGGTTACTTACATCACTTCCGTTAAATTAATGGACAGATAAGAATCTATTAGAACAGCACATGGCATCAAGCCACTGAAGCAAGCATCTTAGCACCTGCAGGGCCCTGGAGGCAGTTTGCCCCCCACACCCGGGTACAGCAGAGAGAGGGGGAGTAGGATGCTGAGGGAAGAACTGAGAAGGGCAGTTATTGCACAGGAGGTGGGTGCTGAGGGCAGAACCTAAGCTGGAAGTGGGACTTACAGAGCTAGCTTGTACTGCAGGTGTGCAAATGAAGTAAGAGCGTGAGAAATCCAGACTGGCACTAATGCATGACACAGCTCCAGGACAGAGCCATGACCAGGAGTGGGGCAGTGCTTCCTGTAAACTGGGTGCTTGGGAGGCCACCCATGAGAGATTCAGGTGCCACCCAGCTGATTAACAGACTGCCCACAGCTGCCACAGCCAGCAGCATGTGCTTCTGCTAGTGGAGCACATCAGCACATGCCTCAGTGCGCATAAGAAAAATTATTCTGCACATGGATGGAAAAAATTAGAGAGAACATTGGAGCTGGGCTGAGAGAAGGAAAAGCCCAGGCATCCTCAGGGCAAACCCTAGTGGGGACAGACATACCCTGAGTGCCCACCATGCAGTCATACAAGGGGAGCCTGGCCAGCCAAGAATTTCCAGCCTGCAGCTTTTCCATGGTTTAGGGAATTCTGATCTCCCCAGGCAGAAGAGTGTGTGGAGGGGTAATGAGGCTGCTTGCAGCAGACACCAGCCATATGAACAGATTGCACCATCTTCTGAAAAGTATCAGAGGGGTAGCCGTGTTAGTCTGGATCTGTACCAGCAACGGAGGGTGCCACAGGACCCTTCGTTGCATCTTCTGAAAGAGATTCCATATCGTGCAGCATGATGCCCCACACAGTTCCCTGCATGGACTCTAGATCAGATCAGGAGCAGAATTCAGAGATATTAATTCTGCTTGGTGCACAGCACATGTGTGCAGGGCAGACTGGAAACACCATGGGGCCCATATCACCCAACAGTAATCCCTGGCTTCAGAGAGATGCAGAGATGGCCCCAGTGCCACCCTCCAAACCAACGCTAATGGATTCTCCAGCAACGTGGTAGTGAAAGAATGTGCCATGAAGACTGAGTGTCCCTCTGCATGACATGCCCTCAGACCATTCTCCTATTATGGGATGTTTGATCTGGGAGGTGCCTTCTTCTGAAGGTTTTCCGCTCCCCATCTTTTGTGCGCACTGCAGCAAACACATGCCAAGGGTCCACGACAATATCATAATAACTTTTGCCTTCAGGACTTGTATTCTGCAATACTGCAGCCTAGGCTGCAAAAAGTGGATGCACAGCACTGCAGTATGGGCATCTAAGCATGGACACAGCTCTTGGCATGGTGGATACTGCATGGCAGGCTCAGAGCATGGGTATCACCATAAGGCTACAGAGAACTGCTGGCGCCACAAGGTGGGTGCTGAGCACCTCAGGGCAGACTCAGAGCACCACAGGACAAGCATTGCACTGCAGGTGCCACAGGAAAGATGCAGAAAACTGCAGCCTGGGCATTGCACTGCTGGTGCCACAGGTCAGGTGCTACAGAGAGGGCAGAGATTGCTGTATGGCAGGCAGCATAGCAGGGTGTAGAGTAGGGATGGGTGTTGCAGTATTTTATTCCCTGAAGGAATGCTGTTCCATCTGCCTGGATCCCTGAAGCAGCCTCCTGGAGGCAACAGGTAGGAGGCAGCCCCTGCTGCCTTATCAGCTCCCATGGTTATTAAAATAACAACAGGGCCTCATTTGCACTCCTTGTGTCTCACCCAAGCGCTCCCTTCTGCTGGGGACAGATAACACAACAACTGTGATGCATGTCATGAGAGCTGCTGAGCTTGGTGAGCGAAGTTAGAGCTCTTCCTGTCTCCCTCGGCATACTGCTCCTTGACAGCAGATAGCCAGCATTTTCCCATTTGTTCTCAGCTGTTTCCCTTCCCCCGGCCTTCCTCCCACTAAATCTCCAACTCTCCCTACTTGGGAACAAAGGCACCAAAGTTGAATAGCTGCAAAAAGGACCAATGTAAAAAAGCAACAGGCCCTGTTGCCACAGCAACTAAGCCCAGCATCCCTGGCTGGGTGAAGTCAGGCTTCCAGGCTGTCTGCAGAGGTCTGTGCAAGTGAGGATTCACCTGGGATGCACACCTGCACAGAACCTCAGGGGATCAATCTGGCTCCAGCATGCTATGTGGCTGGATGAAATATCTCTCACTCCTCAAAGGGGTGACCCAGAACAGGGCAGTGCTCCCACTGCAGCAGCTGAGAAGATGGATATGCTTAGCATTACTGGCAGCATCCGCTCAGAACTCCAGGGCTGCAGCCGGGTTATGCTACTGTTCTGACCATAAGCCTGGTAGCCAGGACCTCTTGTGTCCTAATCCTAGCTCTGGATTACTGTACCTCACTGGCCAGCAAACATGGGAATGGGAGCCAGCTCTAAAATTAATACTTTTTTGTCATGCTAGGCAAGGCCTTTATTCTTTCTGCACATCAATTTGCAGATCTGTAAAATGGAGACAATAATATTCATTGGTAGAGCCTCTCAGCTGTTGGAAGATTGAATAAATGAATGCTCACAAAGCAGGAGGATGGCATAATGTACAATGCAACCATTGCTGGGAGCTCCCCAGCTTCCCCCAGTTCCCCAGCCACCCCCCAATTTCCACCCCCTGCTGGAAGAACTGGGAGCTGGACCCATGCCGCAGCTGCCCACCACCCCCAGCTTCCCTCTGCTGGGGGAACTGGAGCAGCAGCATGGTGCCCCCCGCCAGCTGGTGGAAGACAGGTGCTTCACTGGGAGGGTGACAGCCCCAACAGGGCAGCCACCTCCTGACTCCCAGACAGCGTGACCATCAGTCCTGTTTTGGCCGTGATGGCATCATTCCCCTTGTCCTATATGTGGACAGGGGAGATATGGTCACCCTATGGCTCTTCCCTATGACCCTCCAGCCAGGATACAATCAAAATCTTCCCATTCTGGGATAACAACATCTGAACTCAAAGGAACAGAAACAAGTCTATCCTTCCCAGAATCAACCCTCTGCATATTCTTCACTGGACTCTGCTGAGCTCCTCCTTATTCTGTCTCAGCGAGCTGCCTCCCAGGCCTTTTCCCTGGATGCCCAACTCCTCTTGTGTCCTTGATCCTCACGTCTACCCTGATATGCCTCTCCCCCAGCTCTCCTTTAGGAGTCTCCTCCCCAGCTGTCCTTGCCCTTTAGAGATGGTCTCAGAAGCAGAGGTCTCCTTCAGGCCTTTCTATGGTCCTTTGCCCTTTAGTCTGGTCCTTTTTCCAAAGTTCAGCTTTCCTTTTTTTGCACTTCTTGAAGGACTTCAATCCCTTTTTGAAGCCCTCACCCAGTCCTGTCCTCTCAGGGCTTGCTTGCTCCTCCAGGTACTCCCTACCCTTGCAGGTCAGCTTTTCTTCCAAACCTTCTCTCAGGGTCCCTGTGAAGGGCTGTTCCCTTCACCTACAGGCCAGATTTCTGAGGCTTTTCCAGAGCTTCCTCTCTAGAGTGAATCCAGGGTCTATGTAACTCCAGAGGCACTGACACCACCTACTAGGGAGAGTGAAGTCTTTGCTCTACAGCATGGGTGTCCAACCTTTTGGCTTGCCTGGGCCGCATTGAGTGAAGATAGTCTTGGGCCGCGTACAAAATATATAATATAGTTAATGTATATAAACCACATAATAATGTTAAAAGTTTACGATCTTATGGGGCTGCATTACTAGCTGTCCAGGGCCACATGCGGCCCGTGGGCCGCAGGTTGGACACGCCTGCTCTACAGCCTTAGCTGACAGCCAGCTGGCTTTTAGCTCTTGTGGTAGAGCACAGAGCTTTAGCCTCTAAGCTCGCAGGTTCAGTCTCTCTTGCCAATGACCCGCATGCATCAGTCTTACACTCACTTTTCACATGTTCCTGCACCACCTCCCAAGCCTGAAGCTCCTTACTTACAGTAACCATCAAAGCCTCTCCATTGGTTCTGGCATCTCCTCCCGATGTGCTCTGTCTCTCTCTTATCCCTCACATGCTTGTGGGGGGTGGGGTATTCCCTGTCACATCACCCTTCTAATTAACTTAATTCTGCAGTACTATCCCATGCTTTCTGCTCTGCTGATGATGATCCATTTATGCCCTGAAATGTGAGGACTGAGGACTCTTCCCCTTCATTAATTCCAGCTGGTTCAACTGAAGAGGCCGCCCTACAGACACTTCATCGCCTGGAGTGAAATCTCCTAAACTATGTGGCCCCTCGTGATCCTGCTGCGGTGAGTGCCACAGGTTACATATACATTGGGCAAAGAAGCATTTCCTTTAATGGCCCTTTGTTTGATGTCTTTTAGGGTCCTCTGCTCCCTCTTGTGCTCCTATCATGGGATATAGAAAGCAAAGCACCTATGTGGCCCTGGCCAGGGCAGTTTATGATGACAGACCTTGTCCACAGCAATGCAGAGTCTAGCGTTCCCTAGAGCAATTATCATCACACTGCTTCTTCTCTCAAGGACCTTTTCTGGTTTCAGGTGTCTCATGGCTATTGAGGAGAATGGACAAAACAGCAGAAGCTGGAGGCTGATTCTGTAATGGGTGGCGAAGAGACCCCCAGCAAGCACAAGAATACCTAGACCCACAGACCATTGGAGATCACAGAGGTCCCAAAAGCTCCTCCTTGGGAGAAACAGCGCCTTAGAATGGAGGGAGCAGAGGTGGGTCTGGCAGGTGACATGCAAGCGAGTGGGAGCTGGCCTCTCCTGGCAGTGGGGAAAAAGGCACAGGACAGACACTAGAAATCTCCAGTTGTGCTGAATGCAATGGGAAGCAGAGCTTGACCTCCTCTTTCCCAGACAAAGTGAACTGTGGGAGGGAGAGGGTACTCAGCGTACAGGAGAGGAGTACGGTGTGGTCTCTGGTGGAAGCAGGGTCCACATTAAGGGAGCAGCACCTGGAGCAGAGATTGCTCCTTTCTTTCTCAGAACTTGGGCCTTCCTGCTGCTGCTGAAGTTGCTCAACTGGTAATTCAAATGGGCTGAGTCAGCAGAACAAGCTTGGAGAAAGACTTATCAATGCATTTAGACAGAAGAGAAAAAGAAGAGAGCAAGTGAGCATGCAAAAAGCATGAGAGTACAGAGCAGGAGCATGCAGGAACAGCAAGAACTCAAAACAAATGAGCCCAGAGGATTCAAGGTAGGGGACATTGGGAGCCACCACTTCTGGGTCTACCACTGTCTTGTTGTATGATCTTGGTCGAATCACTCCTCTCTCTGTGACTCAATTTCCCCATCCATTGTAGAGGATAGCTGAGATCTCCCAGAATGGCAAAGTGTTTGTAATGCTTCATCTAAGTGCTAAGCATTGTTAGTATGTTGGCTCTGTCCTCTTGCTTCAGCTGCTTCTCTCTGGCACTATCTGACAACTCAGATAAGTGCACAGCAACATAAGAAAGGACCAGGGGTGCTATTGCGTGTTTGCAATGCTGTTAGACACATATGCTGGCATCTGCAATTGGTCCATGCTGTGGTTAGAGCAGGAGCTTTGACAACTCATGAAGCAATCTTGTTTCCCTGACTTCTTTGCTCATGAAGTGCATTTCCAAGCAGGGCTTTGTGTGTCTAAGGAGCACTTGTCTTAAGATGTAGCCACCAGGAAAATCAGAGCATGTCAGGATGTTTCATGAACAGATAGCGAGAATCAGGTTGACAGAGAAGCAGCTTGTCAGCCTGGTGCACCATCCCCTGTAGTCCTATTTGAGACCATTGGTTCATCTGCTGCAACTGTTATTCATCATGGACCTGAAGTTTACAAAAAGGCTCAAGTTTAAAGGGGTTGGCAGGGAAATCTTGCTATGTACAAGGGACTCAAAGAGGAAAAGGTACATTTCTGAGGTGAGGACCTGTAAAACAAGGTATGACTCACTACTGCAATTCCTCCTGCTGGCCAACTTGAGAATTAGCTCAGTCCAACATGCACCTTCCTTTAGTGGTGTCTTGCCCGTCATCACTTCTGCTATCCCTCTGGAATTCACATTGTTTCCCAGATTGTGGTGTCCTCTTTTGAGCACAGCCCTCTGGCCTTGCCCCACTCAGTTCCTTCCCTGCCTTCCAGGGGATCAACAGTCCTCAGTCCAGCCATGTGCCTTGTTAACAAACTGCATTCTCCATTCTAGCAACTCTCTTTAAGGGCAGACTGTAGTTCATACACTCTCCCCTCTCTTCAGTGGCAAGTCTGGGAAAACAGCATCTTCCTGGTCCTTTGTATCAGGCAGTCCTCAGGCTAGAGCTCCCTATTGCTCCCCTGGTCAGCACCATGCTCTCTAAGGTACTGCTCCAAGTCATCAGTCCTTTTCCCTTGCATGACAGGGAGACACTGACTCTCCTTTGCTGAGCAGCCCTTCATATATGGCCCTCCCTGGCTGCTCCAACAAGCCCCCTCCTGATTGGCTGTCTCTAAGTCCTCCTCTAATTGGTTGGATTGTGTGACCTCCCTGATGACTGGTTTCACCCTTCATCTAACTGTAGGGAGCAGCTGCCATGCTACAGGACCCTGCATGTCTTAGCTGTATTGAAAAATAATTTCTCTTTCAAAATGTGTGCCATTTCACAATTCCATGGAAATACACTTTCTGGGTGCTAAGAACATGCTTGAACAAAGGCATACAAGTAGTTGCAAATACAGCTGCCAAGATTTTCTTGTCACATTTGAGCAATTTTATTAAATGTAGAACATTATTTACCACAGTATGCTGTAATGTCCCAGGGACACTAATTCACACCTTGTCCAATCCCCTCTCCTTCCCAGCCCAGGATTTGGATTATCCAAAGACCCATTTCCTACAGACACGAATACATTTGTGTGACTGTTCAGACAGGTAGCCCTATTGGAAGCAGCAGAGTTTCTCAAGTGTGTTAATTATTTGCAGAATTGGAGTCAAAAGAGAATAACTGTAAAGAATCCAGGTGGTTTCTAGACTGAGTCCACTAAAGGCTGGTGCAGGAGTTTGGAAATTTAACCAGTGTTATGTGGATATTTAAGCAGTTCACAAATACTGACCTCACTATCAAACTTCAGTGCTTTGATCACAGTCACTTCTAACATAAGCTGAGCTTGGAAGATAATTTACCCTTGAATTTGTCAATGAATGTACTGTGACTATGTGCATGTATCTTTTGCATTTGTTTTCCCAGGAAGACCTCTGTGAACAATCCCAGCCACAGCTGGTTTTAAAGGAATGTTGGGTCAGTATTCTCAGACAGGGAATCCTGCATCTCAAGCATTCAGAAGGGAGCCTGACTGTCAGAGTCACACTCACCTGACTCATGTAATACCATGTAACCTATGTGTCTAATCAGCAATAGCTAGGCTATCAAATGCTTGTAACCAAGGAGTTACTAGCAAAGAATTCTTTGGCGAATTTGGAATGACAAAATAAATACAAGAAATTGAGACAACTTCGTCTACAGCATGGGTGTCCAACCTTTTGGCTTGTCTGGGCCGCATTGGGTGAAGAGGAATTGTCTTGGGCCGCATATAAAATATATAATATAGTTAATATATATAAATCACATAATAATGTTAAAAGTTTACGATCTTGTTGGGCCGCATTACTAACTGTCCAGGGCCGCATGCGGCCCGCGGGCTGGACACGCCTGATCTACAGGAAGAGGCAAAATGCATCTGTTAAAGGAATTAGAACAGATACTTCTCCAACTGGAGGAGGATAGAGAAGCTCTGAGCAAGCAGAGACAGGGAGGTATGCACTCGTCCCCAACTCAGACATGAAAAATTCAAAGATGAGGGGAAGCAGAGCTCTGCAAGAGGAGCTTGTATCCAGACTTGGGGGTCTGAAGAGTGGAAAGAAGGGAACCAACAACACAAGAGGAAGAAAAAGGATCAGGAAGAGGAGGGGTTATGCAGGGCCTTGGAAGGAAGAGCAATGGTGAAGGGATCTGGAGCCCAGCACACTGTCTCTGGGATACAAGGAAGGTGCATCCAGCCTGTAAGAAGAAAATTGTGCAGAACTGTACATGGGGTGCTGGTCACTACAGGAGACTGACTCTAATTTTATTTATATACACACATACTCTCTAAGTACTTCCTGGGTTCTCTGGCTCGGTGAGCGTTTATACTCCAGGAGTGCAGCACGCTTCTTTTCAATGACTGGAATCATCTCATCGGAGTTAGCTTCGAACCAGTCGTTCGTGTTTCTAGCTCTTCTTCCAAACACCGACAAGGCCGTGTTGTAAACTGTATCCCTCAGATCACCGAGCCAGAGTACCCAGGAAGCACTTAGAGAGGCCAGAAGAACAGTACAGCAGACAGCCAGGCGCTGTGCCAACGACCACTGGCTCCAGCTATGCAGCAGCATCCAGACCTGTGCCGACTTTGGTAATCTCAGAGGAATGTACAAGGGTATGAGGAAGGCATTAGGACCCACCCAGAACAAGATGGCACCTCTGAAATCCAAATCTGGTGAAGTCATTGCTGACAAAGCCAAACAGATGGAGCGCTGGGTTGAGCACTACTCCGAGCTGTACTCACGCGAGAATGTTGTGGTTGACGCAGACCTCGATGCCGTCGAACTCCTACCAGTAATGGACGCACTGGATCAAGAACCAACTGTGGATGAACTGAAGAGAGCCATCGACAGCATTGCAGCAGGAAAGGCCCCTGGTCAGGATGGTATACCACCAGAGGTAATCAAATGTGCCGCGGACACACTCCTGGAACCCCTACATGAGCTACTGTGCCTGTGCTGGAAAGAGGGTGAGGCTCCACAGGATATGCGCGATGCTAACATTGTAATGTTGTATAAGAACAAAGGAGACAGAAGCGATTGCAACAATTACTGTGGAATCTCCCTCCTAAGCGTCACTGGTAAACTGTTCGCTCGCGTCATCCTTGGCAGACTCCAGAAGATTGCTGAGAGGGTGTACCCCGAATCGCAGTGTGGATTCCGCGCAGAGAGGTCTACCGTTGACATGGTCTTCTCTCTAAGGCAGCTGCAGGAGAAGTGCAGGGAGCAGAGAAAGCCACTCTACATAGCCTTCATCGACCTGACCAAGGCCTTTGACTTGGTCAGCAGGGATGGTCTGTTCAAACTGCTCCACAAGATAGGCTGTCCTCCACGGTTACTCAAGGTGATCCAGTTGTTCCACAAAGACATGAGAGGAACCATCCAATATGACGGCGCATTATCGGATGTTTTCAGAATCAGGAGCGGCGTCAAACAAGGATGCGTGCTTGCTCCGACATTGTTTGGGATCTTCTTTGCACTCCTCCTGAAGCATGCCTTTGGATCTTCAACAGAGGGCATCTTGCTGCACACAAGATCTGATGGGAAGCTGTTTAACCTTGCAAGGCTGAAAGCTAAGTCTAAGGTGCGAGATGTCCTCATCAGAGACATGCTGTTCGCAGACGATGCTGCTGTAGTGTTTCACACAGAAGACCAGCTTCAAAAACTACTGGATCAGTTCTCCAAAGCATGCAAGGACTTTGGGCTTACCATCAGCCTAAAGAAAACAAACATACTCGGTCAGGATGTTGCTGAATCCCCATCAATCAGCATTGACAACTATATGTTAGAGGTCGTCCACGAGTTCGTTTACCTCGGGTCCACCATCACTGACACCCTGTCGTTGGACACTGAGCTAAATAGGAGGATTGGAAAAGCAGCCACAACTCTGTCCAGACTCAGCAAGAGAGTGTGGAATAACAACAAGCTGTACACTCACACCAAAATGCAAGTCTACAGAGCCCGCATCCTCAGCACCCTCCTTTATGGCAGCGAGACTTGGACCCTGTATGCCCGCCAGGAAAAGAGGCTGAACGTCTTCCACTTGCGCTGCCTCAGGCACATCCTTGGAATATCATGGAAGGACAGAGTGACCAACACCGCCGTCCTCGAGCAAGCTGGAATCCCAACCATGCACACCCTCCTCAGGCAGCGTCGGCTCCGCTGGCTTGGCCACGTCCACAGGATGACTGATGGAAGGATTCCAAAAGACATCCTGTACGGTGAGCTAGCCTCTGGCAAAAGACCTCCCAGATGCCCCCAGTTGCGCTACAAAGATGTCTGCAAGAGAGACCTCAGAGAGGCAGACATCGAGCTGGACAACTGGGAAGAACTAGCAGATGACTGCAGCAGATGGAGGCAGGGGTTACACAAGGGCCTTCAGAAGGGTGAGATGAAGATCAGACAGCTAGCAGAGGAGAAGCGAGTGCACAGAAAGCACAATAAGGACTTGCCAGACATCCACTACATCTGCAAGAGATGGAGCAAGGACTGTCACTCTCGTGTGCGTCTTCATAGTCACAATAGATGCTGTAAATGAAGTCCTCAATTGAAACTTTAAAGGGCGCAATCCATAGTCTATGCAGACTGAAGGATGCCTACTACTACTACTACTACACACATACATACATACATATTATATATATATATATTCAGATCTTAGCATGCACAGTGCCATAAATGAGCCTGCTCTCCTCATTGCTGCAGGCAAGAAAAGAAGGCTACTGCTCAACTCCATGATACTCTGGGGTCAGGGATGATAGATGGTGGTGTGGAATCCCCAGAATCTAAAGCTCATTGGTGGCCACAGTCCATTGCAGTGTTAGATCTCACAGGAAAGGCTCCTGAAGACGGCCCCCAGCACAAACAAACCAGTTCTTTTAATGCAGTTGAGGTTGCAACTGCCCATGCAGAAAGAATCCTGTGGCATCAAACCTAGTTCAATACAGCTCTGATCCAAGCTCAGAGGAGGGAGACAAATTCAGCAAAAATTAACCTTTAAGAAAACCTCTTTAAAAGCCTCTGGCAGGTTTTTTCCATTTTTTGCACTAAAAAACAAACACCCCTGAATGTTCCTGATTCTCATGTCATCAAAAACAAAAAACAAAACCAACTCACTCCTTTTTTGGATTACTGCTTTTTTTAAGGCTTAATACAAAGACAGACCCTGATGTGGATGCTGTGGGAAAAGCCTGCCCAGGGCTCATTCCAAGATAATAGGATATGAACTACAAACTGGATAAGTGGCACTAAGTAACACAGTGACATCACAATCCCCTCTCAAAACAAAAAGCAGTCAAGTAGCACTTTAAAGACTAGCAAAATAGTTTGTTAGGTGAGCTTTCGTGGGACAGACCCACTTCTTCAGACCATAGCCAGACCAGAACAGACTCAATATTTAAGACACAGAGAACCAAAAACAGTAAGCAAGGAGGACAAATCAGACAAAGATAATCAAGGTGAGCAAATCAGAGAGTGGAGGGGCGCGGGAGGAGGTCAAGAATTAGATTAAGCCAAGTATGCAGATGAGCCCCTATAGTGACTCAGAAAGTTCCCGTCCTGGTTTAAACCATGTGTTAATGTGCCAAATTTGAATATAAAAGCCAGCTCGGCTGTTTCCCTTTGAAGAATGGTGCAAAAGTTGTTTTTCAGTAACACACATACCTTAAGGTCATTAATAGAATGCCCCATTCCATTAAAATGTTGACTAACTGGTTTGTGGATCTGGAGTGTTTTGATGTCTGTTTTGTGCCCATTAACCCTTTGTCTAAGGGAGTTAGAAGTCTGTCCAATATACAAAGCATCTGGGCATTGTTGGCACATAATGGCATATATAATGTTAGTAGAGGAGCATGAGAAAGTGCCGTGATTCTGTGAGTAACCTGGTTAGGTCCAATAGTAACAAAGAGGAAGCCATGCTAGTCTATACACTATCAAAACAAAAAGCAGTCAAGCAGCACTTTAAAGACTAGCAAAATGGTTTATTAGGTGAGCTTTCATGGGACAGACCCACTTCTCATGTTCTGGTCTGGCTATGGCCTGAGGAAGTGGGTCTGTCCCACGAAAGCTCACCTAATAAACCATTTTGCTAGTCTTTAAAGTGCTACTTGACTGCTTTTTGTTCTGGTTAGGTCCAGTGATGGTATTTCCAGAAAAGATATGTGGACAAAGCTGGCAGCGGGCTTTGTTGCAGGGAAAGATTCCAGGACTGGTATTCCTGGGGTATAGAGTGTGGCTGTTAGTGAGGATCCTCATAAAAACTTTCGCACCGTTCTTCAAAGGGAAGCAGCCAAGCTGGCTTTTATTTTCAAATTCGGCACATTAACACATGGTTTAAACCAGGATGGGAACTTTCTGAGTCACTATAGGGGCTCATCTGCATACTTGGCTTAATCTAATTCTTGACCCCCCCCACCCCTCCACTCTCTGATTTGCTCACCTTGATTATCTTTTTCTGATTTGTCCTCCTTGCTTACTGTTTTTGGTTCTCTGTGTCTTAAATATTGAGTCTGTTCTGGTCTGGCTATGGTCTGAAGAAGTGGGTCTGTCCCACGAAAGCTCACCTAATAAACTATTTTGCTAGTCTTTAAAGTGCTATTTGACTGCTTTTTGTTTTGCTAATGTATAGACTAGCACGGCTTCCTCTCTGTTACTACTCACAATCCCCTCTGAGTGTCTCCAGTGAATTATGGCAGCCTTTAAGGGTTTTTTCCCCTTCTCTGCAGATGGGTATTTCCCAGCACAGATCTGTCACTACTTGAAAAACCTCCTAGGAGAATCAATTTGCGGGCTGAGTGGAGAGAGTGAAAAAGAAAGCAAGATGAGGTAGATGAAAGTTGGCGGGGGAGAGACATGGAAGGGGGAGAAAGAAAAGGTAGGAACCAGTTGATGCGTGAGAGGCTGGGAGAGAAGAGAAGAGAGAGTGGGAAAGAATGTGAGTGAAAGGAGGATGAAGGAGAGAAAGGGGAGGAGTTGTAGCATATGGGAAGGGAGAAATGGACTGCCACATCATCTTCCTCAAATGAGATGATGTTCTGAATTAACACAAACACCCCTGACAATACCCCTGGCGTCCATGTGCAGGGAAATGTGGCCAAATATGTCATAACTAGTTCAACAAAAAGGGGCTGCAGGAAGTGCCGTGGCTGGCAGCATGCTAACAAAGTGCTGAATATTAATTTCAGCGCCTCATTAGTATTCTCTGATTTGGCCATTAGCATGGCCTTTTTGAAGTTTTGCCCAAGTGTAGACATAGCCCTTGTCTCGTACCTCTACTCATTTTAACGCAGCTTCCCAACTCTCTACATGTTCTCACTGCTGCCTCTGCATTGTCACTGACATCCTTCAACAACTGTTATCAGCCTGCTATCCACTCCGTGTGACTCCAACACTGCCCAAGTCACTTTCTGATCTGTACTGTCAAATGCCTTCTGAAAAATCGATGAAGCAATTGTAGATGTTCTCGTTCTTTCATCAAGCTTTCTTCGCTATCAATCTTACTGCCAATATCTGCCGTATGGCACTTCTATGTTTCCGGACTCCTGCTTGCTCATTTGTTAGATGTTCTTCTATCTGTGATCCCAGTCTCTCTGTCAGTATCATCATCAGCACCTTGTCTACATGACCTATTAGGGCAATTGTTCTGTTCTGTACTTCTTGCACTCCAACATGCTTCCTTTCTTGTGTACCGTCACTAGCATGTATCTTGCCCATTCCTTAGGTGCCTTCCCTTCTTCCATGCTATATTACATAGTCGGTGTATTTCCTGACTCATACTTTCTTCACGGTATTTGATCATCTCGCCCATGATCTTATCATTTCCAGGGCTCTTGTTGTTCTTTAGTCATTTCACTGCTCCTTCTACTTCCTCCTTCAAAATATCAGTCTCGCTCTCGATGCTCGGCGATATCATCTCTTTCATTTCTTCAATCAATCTCTCTGAGACCCTCAGGCTCAAATGTGCTTTATACAGATCAGTGCAATACCTCGTCCATTGCTGCACAACCTTCTCTTTGTTCTTGAGCACTTCATCATGAGCACACAGGTCCTTTCATAATTTGTCACCACCTGCTGCAACCTATGTGACAGGCACCATAAGTTTAGCACCAGATTCCAAAATCTCCTTTTGTATTTGTAAAATCTACTGTCAGCTAGAAACCAACATCTAGGATGGCTCCAAGACCAGCACCCCAGTGCATCCTGCTGAGAAACTGACAGTCAGAGGCAACTTGTACTGCCTGCTTCTGGGAAATCCAATCAATATGCCTAAACTCTTGGAGATCAGGGGAGATACCGGATGACTGGAAAAAGGCAAACGTAGTGCCCATCTTTAAAAAAGGAAAGAAGGACAATCCAGGGAACTATAGACTGTTCAGCCTTACCTCAATCCCTGGGAAAATAATGGAGGGAATCCTCAAGAAATCCATTTTGGAGCACTTGGAAGAGGGGAAAGTGATCAAAAGTAGCCAACATGGATTCATCAGGGGCAAGTCCTGCCTGACCAATCTGATTAGCTTCTATGATGAGGTAACAAGCTCTGTGGACATGGGGAAGTCAGTGGATGGGATATACCTTGACTTCAGCAAGGCTTTTGATACAGTCTCCCACAACATTCTTGTCCATAAGTTAAGGAAATATGGATTGGATCCTTGGACTATAAGATGGATAGAAACCTGGCTTGATGGTCAGGCCCCACAGGTCAACGGCTCAATATCTGGATGGTGGTCAGTTTCAAGTGGAGTGCCGCAAGGCTCAGTTCTGGGGCCAGTGTTATTCAACATCTTTATTAATGACTTGGATGAGGGACTGGATTGCACCCTCAGCAAGTTTACGGATGACACAAAACTAGGGGGAGAGGTAGATATGTTGGAGGGTACAGAGAGAATCCAGAGTGACCTAGATAAACTGGAGGACTGGGCCAAAAGAAATCTGATGTGGTTCAACAAGGAGAAGTGCAGAGTCCTGCACCTGGTGTGGAAGAATTCTAAGCACTGTTATAGGCTGGGGACTGACTGGCTCAGCAGCTGTACAATGGAAAGTGACCTAGGGGTTATGGTGGATGAAAGGCTGGATATGAGTAAACAGTGTACCTTGTAGCCAAGAAGGCTAATGGCATACTAGGGTGCATTAGGAGGAGCATTTCGAGCAGATCTAGAGTAGTAGTTATTCCTCTCTGTTCAGCACTGGTGAGGCCACATCTTGAATATTGTGCCCAGTTTTGGGCCCCCCGTATAAAAAAGATGTGGATTTGCCAGAGCAGCTGCAACGGAGGACAACAAAAATGATTAAGGGGCTGGAGCACAAGACCTATGAGGATAGGCTGAGGGATTTGGGCTTGTTTAGTTTACAGAAGAGAAGACTTAGGGGTGATTTAATAGCAGCCTTCAACTTACTGAAGGGGAGCTCTAAAGAGGAGGGTGAAAAACTGTTCTCAGTGGTATCAGATGGCAGAACAAGCAGTAATGGTCTGAAGTTGAAGAGGGAGAGGTGTAGGTTAGATATTAGGAAAAACTACTTCACCAGGAGGGTGGTGAAGCATTGGACTACCTTGCCTAGAGAGGTGGTAGATTCTCCATCCCTCGAGGTTTTTAATTTCTGGCTTGACAAAGTCCTGGCTGGGATGACTTAGTGGGGGTTGATCCTGCTTGAAGCAGGGGGCTGGACTAGATGACCTCCTGAGGTCCCTTCCAGCCCTATAATTCTTTGAACTGATGGAGAAGCGAAGCTGAGATTCCGTAAGTCGCTTGGAAATTCTCAGTTTGGAGCTGCTGATTGTGATCATCGACTGTAAAATGGAACAGTTTACACTGGAGGGTCTCAAAACCCCTAACATACATAATAGAGTTAGGTATTATTAATAACACACTTGAATGTCTTCTGTGTCACAACCATCCTCCTCATACAATGTAGGCAAATGTGAAATATTCTATTTCATAAATGGAAAAACTGAGGCACGGGCAAGGAAGAAAGTACCCAAAAGAGTGTTACAAGGAAGAAGGAGAAAAATTGTTCTTCTTGACCTCTGGGGATAGGACAAGAAGCAATGGACTTAAATTGCAGCAAGGGAGATTTAGGTTGGACATTAGGAAAAACTTCCTAACTGTCAGGCTTGTTAAACACTGGAATAAATTGCATAGGAAGGTTGTGGAATCTCCATCACTGGAGATATTTAAGAGATGTCTATCTAACCCACTGTCAGGGATGGCCTAGATGGTAACTGGCCCTGCCATTATGGTAGGATACTGGACTTGATGACCTTTCGAGATCCTTTCCATGCTCAAAACTTTTCTGTTAGTCTATAAGGTGCCACAGGACCCTTCGTTGCTGTTTCCAGTTCTAGTGTTCTAAGATTCTATAAAGTTGCCAAGTGTCAAAACAAGATTAGTTTTTAGAGCCTGGAATTCTCTGCTCCACCTACAGAAGACATTACCTTAGGTGTACTAGAAACATGTGAAGAACACTCAGACAAAGTGGCTATCTGAGCTGCTCACTGCTGTAAGTGCGGCTTAGGTCACATTGGACAGATCCCAACTCCTGGCATGAGGACGCAATACTGAAAGCTTGAGGCTGCAGGAAACACCAACCACCACTTTCCACTTGTGTTGTTCCTGCCATCCAAGAATATGTGTCTCTTTACAAATTGAAATTAATTCTCACGGTATCCCCATGAGAAAGGAAAGAGACATAGAAGGATTGTTTCACCCTCACTGGAAGTCAGCCATCTCTGGGGTGGAACATAGCTGCTGTTTAACAAATGAAACAAAACAGCAATTAATGAAGCAGAATTTTGTATCCAACTGAAGCTTTAGAGAGGCTATATTCAGGAAGAATGGAATAACTTGGGCTAGAATGTGACATGAGCAAAATGTCATGGGACTTCTAATGATCATAAGCAGGCAGTACCTCAGCTTTCCGAAACAACAGTTCCTCATCTCATTACCTTCCAAGTAGGCCTCCCATAGATTCCTTCTCCCCACTTGTACAGACTCAAGAAACAAGAGTGCTACCTAGATTGTCACAAACAGGAAGTTCTGGACCATGAAAGGTTTCACAACCAAGTACACTCATCTCTCACTATGACTACGTCTACACGTGAAGCCAACATCGAAATAGGCTATTTCGATGAATAACGTCTACACGTCCTCCAGGGCTGGCAACGTCGATGTTCAACTTCGACGTTGCGCGGCACCACATCGAAATAGGCGCTGCGAGGGTACGTCTACACGCCAAAGTAGCACACATCGAAATAAGGGTGCCAGGCACAGCTGCAGACAGGGTCACAGGGCGGACTCAACAGCAAGCTGCTACCTTAAAGGGCCCCTCCCAGACACAGTTGCACTAAACAACACAAGATACACAGAGCTGACAACTGGTTGCAGACCCTGTGCCTGCAGCATAGATCCCCAGCTGCCGCAGAAGCAGCCAGAAGCCCTGGGCTAAGGGCTGCTGCCCACGGTGACCATAGAGCCCTGCAGGGGCTGGAGAGAGAGCATCTCTCAACCCCCCAGCTGATGGCCGCCATGGAGGACCCAGCAATTTCGACGTTGCGGGACGCGGATCGTCTACACGGTCCCTACTTCGACGTTGAACGTCGAAGTAGGGCGCTATTCCGATCCCCTCATGAGGTTAGCAACTTCGACGTCTCGCCGCCTAACGTCAAAGTTAACTTCGAAATAGCGCCCGACGCGTGTAGCCGCGACGGGCGCTATTTCGAAGTTGGTGCCGCTACTTCGAAGTAGCATGCACGTGTAGACACAGCTTATACGAGCACAATTGGTTCCCAAATTTCTGCTCGTAGGTGAAAACTCATAAGAGCGACACTAAATTCCCATTAAAATACATGTAAAAGTCTCCAGTTCGTTCCAAGGGCTTGTAACTTGACATAAATCAGTTGAGTTAAGGTACTTTTCTGATGTATTTGAATAGTTTAGAGCAAGGATTTCCAACCTCTGGATCCGGACTCAAATATGGGCCCCATTAGATTTGTTAAAGGTCGCCAGCTGGGCAGTTTCCAGCTGCATGTGGCTGTTAAGAAGCCATTTGTAGTTTCTTAATACTGCTGCCTCAGGCAGATATCTACCAATGGCGAGAACTGCAGGGGATGGCAACTATCACTATCACTAGGGATAGCAAATACCATGTGCCTAGGTGCTGAAACCTTAACACTTGAGTTAATTGCTGGGAGCAGGAGGGCTCAGGGAGCCACCCAGCCTAGCAGCCCCAGTGATGAGGCTGCAGGAGGAGGAGCAGTGTCTAAGGCTGGGGCTGTTGAGGGATGCGGGGGGTGGGGATGTCTAAGACTGGGGGAAGTTTGGGGCTGCAGGGAGAGTCTAAAGCTGAGCCTGGAGATGAGCCAGACGCAGGTCTGCGGGTCTCCCTGGCCTGGGACCCAACTCATATAAGTGGAAGAAGTTCACTCATATAGTGAATAAAGGTAGGTATATAGGTTCCTCATTTTAGCGAGTACTCATAAGTAAAGTACTCATTAAATGAGGGATGAGTGTACCAAGCCAAGCACAAGCCTCTATCACTTCTGGATGTGGGTGGGAGGAAACTACCCTGGATTTGTAAGTTCTTCCAAGACCCACAAAGCCAGAGGAGTAGGATTATGTTCTATTATCAGCACCACAGTTGAGCCTGTTCTCAAACAAAAGTGCCAGCTCTCTCCACTGAATTTATTAGCCAACTTTTATTCTGTATATTTTGCAGATGAACCTAAGAGAGAGGGAGAGAACTATCATAGAGGCTCTAATATGTATCAGAGCTATATGTCTGCATGAACAAACATTGCGCAATACAGGAGATGACAAGACTGAGAAACATAAATAGACAGAAAACAAAGGGTTGGAATAAATGGTAAATTTTCACAATGGAGGGGGGTAACTAGTGGTGTTCCCCAGGGGTCAGTCCTGGGACCGATCCTGTTCAACTTGTTCATCAATGATCTAGAAAATGAGGTAAGCAGTGAGGTGGCAAAGTTTGCAGATGACACCAAGTTGTTCAGGACAGTCAAAAGCAAAAGGGATTGTGAAGAACTACAAAAAGATCTCAGCAAACTGAGTGATTGGGCAGCAAAATGGCAAATGAAATTTAATGTGGGTAAGTGTAAGGTAATGCATGTTGGAAAAAATAACCCAAATTACACGTACTGCATGATGGGGTCAAATTTAGCTACGACAGATCAGGAAAGGGATCTTGGAGTTATAGTGGATAGTTCTCTGAAGACATCCACGCAGTGTGCAGCGGCAGTTAGTAAGGCAAATAGGATGTTAGGAATTATTAAAAAAGGGATCGATAATAAGACAAAAGATATCATACTTCCCCTATATAAAACTATGGTACGCCCACATCTCGAGTACTGCGTGCAGATGTGGTCTCCTCACCTCAAAAAAGATATATTGGCATTAGAAAAGGTTCAGAAAAGGGCGACTAAGATGATTAGGGGCTTGGAAAGGGTCCCATATGGGGAGAGGCTAGAGAGACTGGGACTTTTCAGTTTGGAAAAAAGGCGATTGAGGGGCGATATGATAGAGGTATATAAAATCATGAATGGTGTGGAGAAAGTGAATATAGAAAAATTATTTACCTTTTCCCATAATACAAGAACTAGGGGACACCAAATGAAATTGATGGGTAGTAGGTTCAAAACTAATAAAAGGAAATTTTTCTTCACACAGCGCACAGTCAACCTATGGAACTCCTTGCCCGAGGAGGCTGTGAAGGCCAGGACTCTATTAGGGTTTAAAAAAGAGCTTGATAAATTTTTGCAGGTTAGGTCCATAAATGGCTATTAGCCAGGGATAAAGTATGGTGCCCTAGCCTCCATAACAAGGGCAGGAGATGGATGGCAGGAGATAAATCACTTGATCATTGTCTTCTGTTCTCCTTCTCTGGGGCACCTGGCATTGGCCACCGTCGGCAGATGGGATGCTGGGCTTGATGGACCTTTGGTCTGACCCAGTATGGCCATTCTTATGTTCTTATGTTCTTATGACACACAGAGGCTCTGTGTTTGAATGGAATATAATTTCCAGTTGCTCGCTCAAGTTTTGTCATTTGTCTTACTCACTCTCCCCAGATTTTCTCTTTGTGGCATCTCATTACAGTGCCAAGCCATGGGAAAGAGGCCCCAAAACAGAGGGGCAGGGATCTAGGGAGTGGTATTTCCTCTTACCCAGTGACAGGCTGCACTCCTTGGGCAGACACTTGCTGAGACTGTGCCAAAGACTGCTCTTGAGAAGGGGGGTGGTACAGAGGACATGCTAGATAGTTCACTTGCTGTGGATGTGCTGACGATTAGTATTCTAAAATTTAGCACTAGAGAGAAAGAATCTATAGAGAAACAAAAACTGATAAATGGAGAGAGACAGGAGCGAGGTCAAAAGCAGAAGAGATGCACACAGATTGACAGAGAGAGAGGTTAAATACAAAGCCTACAAAGAAGCAGGCAAGATTTGAAATGTGTTACTCAGAGCAAGGAGCTCCATCAAGGGCCATGGAGTAGGCACTAGCTTCCAGTGCCAGACTTCTGAGACAGAAGCCTTTTAGTTTTACTGTCTGTTGCCTCTAATACCTTCCCCAGACCAGCAGTTGAGTTAAGATCTCAGTTACTTGCCATCTGCTGCTAAGTTCCTCAGCCAGGCAGTGGTTAAGCTAAGCAGCAAATACAGCCTAGGAATCCCCATTTTCAGTTTGGTTGGATACCCAAAAGGTATGACATTTATCTTGGGAAGCCTCCAACTGACAGGCTCTTCTGGCATTTGGGAGGGAAGCCAGAAATGGAAACCGACAATTAGGGTTTGGAAACTCTGGGAAGGTGCCAAAACTTGGCTTCAGTTATGGCAAATATTTTACCAAAACTCTCTTCTCACACATGCATCCTTAGCAAAGACAATGCTGAGCCAGGGGACAACTTCGAGCTCTCTTCCCCTCCCACTACTGGGAAGAACAGCTTTGCCTGAACTAAGGGTCCTTTACTTTATCAAATGTAGTGTCAGCTCCTCCTGGGTTCCCATGCTAGGCCACATCCCTGTGTCACAGCATGTTTTAAAGCAGGGATGTCATGCCCTGGACGCCTCCTGGCACAATAGCCTGCTAGGTGCTTCATCTGGCCACGATAGCAATCAGATTCTGCACAATCCCAGCTTTTGTCTTGAGAACCAAATTTTATCCCTCATCTTACAAATAATATTCTAAATGTGACCCATCTGGAACTGGTGCAGTGAGAGCTGCACAGAGCTTGAAACAGGGGACTGGTCCTGCTTCAATCTCTCTGAGTTGTTAGCACTAAACCCTATTGATGGATCTTCAATAATGTGACTATTAACTATTGAACTGTTGCTCATGTTAGCGGAAGGAGTGGTAAGAAGAGTGGGAGGAGGCTAAAGCCAGGAAATATCACCTGTAGGTGGCAGCTCCCTGCCTTCTTGGGCATGTCAACCCAAACACACAGAAACCTGGGAGACCCAAGTTGTGTTCACGTAAGTCCCCTCCTCATACTACCAATGGTAGCTGTCATGACTCCCGTGACTGGAGGTTTTAAAAGACAGGTTAGAAATACACTCGACAGGGACAGTCTAGCTATTCTTGATCTGATCTCAGTGCAGGAGGATGAACCAGATCTCATGCAGTCCCTCTACATTTCTATGATTCTTTGACATGTCATTCTGCTAAGCAAGAGCCTCCCAGGACATGCACATCCACCAGCCCAGAAACACTGCAGTCTCTTTGTGCCAGCCACTCTGCCTCCTCCAGCAGAGCATGACTCCTCTGGTCAGAAGCACTCGAACTGTCAGTTATAACCAGGGTTTGCCCATCTCCAGGACCTGTCCTCTCAGGGCTGAAAAAGCTGCTATGATATATGGGTATGTTATTATGGTGTGCCCATCTAAATCCATATGAATCACATACTGTTCAACTACAGAAATATCTACATAAGAGCCACAGAAATACCTGTCAGAGGGTAGAAAATATCCACAGAGAGCCTAGGTGAATACAGATCCGAACATATGCCCCCTTGCAAAATCCCTCACACCCCCCTTTGCACCTGCTATTTGGTGCCAGCCAGTTGTTTCCAAAGGCAAAGGATGTGCTATTCAGACACATAAGAAAGCCTGAATAGCCATTGACAGAAAAATTATTTGGGCCCTTTTTTCAAGTCTTCCCTCCAGCAAGTCACCACCACAGACATACCCATACAAGACTATACTATGCCCACAATAATTCCCATCTTAGAAGGTGGCCACAGAAATGTTCATCACAAAGAGTCTATCTAACGTGGTGAGAGGGTGCCCATGAGCAGCACCCACCACAGGCCGCCCCCTTAATGTCCCATGTCAATTCCTGTTGTGCTCATAACAATGTTATGCCTAGCATGATCGTGTCCAGCCACAGATCCTACACACAGTGTAAATTCACATGACCTCAGGATAAAAAACTCTAGATCAGACAAGCAGTGGCACAGTCCAGATTGCTTTAGGCACAGCATCATTCCAAAGGACCAGGAGCAGAGGACACCTGAAGCTCTTACCACTTTGAAGTCCTCTGAGTTGCATGCCTCCCCACGAAAGAAACAGGACAGCAGCATTTCCTGGATATCATGCCCAGCACGATCATAAAACTCCAGCATGTTGAAGGGCTTTGGCTTGAAGTTGCGGAAGTTGGCCTTATCCTGTAGGATTTCCAGCTGCTTCTCATCAGCCATCTGGGTGTCTGGGATCTCATACCTGGAGAAACAGGGCACAGAGACTTCATAATCATGGTTGAAGAGAGTCCTGCCCTCCATAGAAAACTGCAACTTTCACTAAGCTAATCTCCGCTCTTCGTGTCAACAATTACTTCAAAGGAGTTATTTCCACATTGACACCAGTGTCATTGATAGCAGAGCTGGCCCATTAACTTAAGCAGGAGCAGTGTCTATAATTGAAAGACAGAATGTAACTTTGTATTACAGCACCAGTGCCCAGCATCCAGGAACCTGTGGTACTGACACCAGTCTGTCTCTCCTCTACTGTAAAATAGCACAGCACCCTGGAGCCTTCAGCACTGAAATATGCCTGTGGCCCCTCTGTGACAAAGGAGTACATGGACTAGACACAGATGCCAAGTTTCATGGTGCTCTGCACATGGTAATTTACAAATATTACTTAATCACATGATTTACATATATGCAAATAGTTTTCATCGAACCATGAATTTCAGCTTATGACACCACCCCAAGCAGAATGATTAGCCGTGAGAAGGCCTTAGCAAAGGGCATAGTCATCACTGGCAGTATTTCAATCCAGGCTAGATGATCACCGAGGTGGCAGGTCAGGGAGCTGGACAAAACTTGCCTTCTGTGGTGGGTGCTGGGGATACTGAACCTGTTGGTAGCATGGGTGCAGAGGAAGGAGGCCAGGTCATGCTGGAGTAGCTGATGGTGCTGTCTAGCGCACTTACCTAGGGAAGCTGAGGGCAAAAGATCACACTCCTCATCAGTCTCCACTCCTTCTTCCTAGTCCCAGTCCCAGACGCAGACCCAACCAGCAGGAAGAGCAGCAAGATGCGAGTCACAGAGGCCACCTGGCTGGCTGCCAGCACAGTCACCACAGTGACCCCATGGGACAGGAAGATGCAACTCCAGGCAAATACCTGCTGCTGGTAGGTCAAGGGGTTGCCTGAGTGCCACAGGAGGTACAGGAAACTTGGTAACCCTGAGTCAGGATTGTACCTCCTCTTCCATGTTACAGGCCCGTTATCAAGAACTTCAGCCAAGCACTGAGCTGCAGTTGGCAAAGCAGATCACACCTGCCATTGCGCTGCAAAACCCCTGGGCAGGAGAACCTGTGTCCAGCTAGGCTACTCCTAGACTGGAGGTTTCATGTTAGAAGAAAGATTAGGGGGACCAGAAATAAAGGGGAATGGAAGGGATTCCAGAGAATAAATGCTTAGTTTAATCTCTGAATACGAAATACCTGCCCATCCCCAGCCCTCTTCCACGTCACATCTCAAAGTCATGGATAACCAGTAACTACGGACACATCTACACTTACTAAAAAATCAACATGGTGGTGGTGGATCTTCCAGGGTTTGATTTAGTGCATCTAGTGAAGCCACGCTAAATGGAACCATTGGGGCTCCACCATTGACCCTGGTAGTTCTTACTGTCATGAGGAGTAAGGAAAGTCGACGGGACACTCCCCCCCATTGACCTCCCATGTTGAGGACGGCACAACAAATTGATTTCCAATATGTTTACTCCAGCCACATAATTCAAATCACTGGAGGAGCATATCTTAAATAAATTTTTCATCATAGTGCAGACCCAGCCTTAGAAGGTTAAGCAGGGGTCAATCATTCCCTCCTGAAGTGCAGCCAGCCTGCATTTCATCACAGGAAACCAGGACATGAAGCCAGATGGACCCTAAGTCTGAACCAGCCAGACCATTCTGATGTTCTCTTGGGCAATATGAAGACTGCTTAATGACAGCCTTCCTACACAAAAGGCTGGGACAGGAAATGAGGAAAAAAACAACTATAACTGGGAAGTGGGATTTGTGAAGAGTGAGGAGTGCTGGTACAGCTGCAGACAAAAGAGATTTTTGCCAATCACCTTTAAGGTGCAGCCAGTGGATATCTCCTTGCCCCTTTCCCTGTCCTCATTCACTTACTTATCCCAATTGCACAGCCTTTCTTTTAGTCAGCAGATGAAAAGGTCATTTCCTCTGTTGTCTGGGAACAAGGGACTGCTTCCATTTTTACATCAGTGTGTGTTTTCCTGTAGACCTTAGTGGAATCAGGATGGGGCATTTATTTGCATGTACTAGGATCTGCTGAAACACTCCTGGGGACTCACATAACAGGTCGGATCAAATCTACAGCCATTTTGGGCTTGTCTACAAAGTACAGCAAAGTACACCGCAGAGTTAAAACTTGGAGAGAGTTCTAATGTGTTGCGTTCTAACTACATTGCACACTAACATGGACTTTAGAGTGCACCAGTAGGGTCTAACAGGGCAGTTGGAACACAACACAATAGCATGCTGCAAAAATCACAACCTTGTAGATCACTTTGTCACACCATGTAAACAAGCCCTTAGGGTTTGATGTCTGTACCTGTGTAGCTGCCCACAGGCAGATTCAAACCTGGGACCTCTACAGCTTAATGCAGGCATCTCTACAGCTTAATCTGTACAGGATGTTTATTCTTTCTCTGTGAAGTGGTCTAGGTACCCCTACATGGGACCATTAACCACACGTAGGTGTGTGGGTTACACTTGTGCTACACACAGTGGCCTCAAGGATCTTCATAGCAACAGCCAGGGTATTACTGCAAAGCAAAGGCCCATGCCATCAATTCATTGCAGTAGTGGGTCTAGGACACATGGGCAGGCAGTTCCAATTCTCTCCAGCAGAGGGCAAAGCTGCATGCATATTACTTACACACACACACACACACACACACACACAGAGTGACTATCATATTCTGCAATGATGTGCACAGGGATCATTATTTTTCATGCTCTCAGACATATTACAGAGGGCAGCTACAACAGCAGTCAGATCAAAGAGCAGGAGCTGCTGCCAGTTTAGAATGGCCAAGAATTGTCACTGATAAAGACTGAGGAATGGCCAGAGAGCTGCCACCAAAACAGCACAGATACTGGATAACACTGACAAGCCCAGAAATGGAAAGCAAGTGCTTTATGGGAAGAATCCACAGTGACCCATGGGCTCTGTACCAACAATCTACTGGCACATGGACTGCATGCTAATATGAGGAAAGTACATATGAGCCCTTGGTTCTCATACTAATGTCTGGCAGAAGCATCTATGGGAATTCTTTCCTACACAGTGTGGGCATCCAGGCATTATATCAAAGTCCCCGCTGGCCAAGGGAGTGCACATTTCCCTAAACTATAGCTAAAAACACAAAAGCCACCTGCCCTGTTGCATCCTTGTGATACCTTAGAACTGTCTGCACATGCCACTCATCCTGTGGCCAAAGAGATTAGCCAATACGTGCAGAGCTACTTTGCTTTGCTGCAGCCAACCATCCAAGCAAGCCACGCCACACCCTCTCCAACATACCCACCAGGGCTATCAGCCATGCACCCTGTGTAGCTCTAGCATCTGAGCCTCATTCTGAAGAGCAGCATGTTAACAGGATTGCTTTGGGACCCTGCTCTCCATCTTGTCTTTTGATGGCAGAGGCCAGGAGGACCCGAAGACAAATTCAGCTGCGGCTCTTGACTTCATGGGTGTTGTGCCCATTCTCCCATCCTTCACTTGTATACACACAAAGGAGCTCCCTATTAAGCAGACATAGCACAGGGCTGCTGGAGATGCCCACAGGACCATGCTCTCTCCCCAGCCACTCACACAAGTGGCTCATCTTTGTTTCCCTGGGGACAGTTTGATTCAGTGCTGGTGGTGGAGTGGTCATGAAAGAGACATGGGTACACATGTTGTCTTGGGCACGCAGGAACAGACAGGCATGCATTGCAGGCCCGAATAAATACTGGAGCATCACATCTCCAGGAATGTGTGCATGGAGGCATATATTTAGCGTGTGTGTGTCCATGTGGTACATGAAGCCACTTGTAGCTCATCCAGGTGCATGGTGTATTTCTAGTGGCAGAGGTGCACACCATGCTTTCCTGGACTGGTTGTGCGCACACAGATGGCTGCCCATTCACACCTATGGTACTTTACTGTCCTACCAGCAGTGCTGAGCACATGCAGCACTCTGTAGCCTTGGCTTCCCTGGACCCACCTGTTATTGAGCAGAGCGAGGAGCTCCCCAGCATGGTACAGGTCATTCTTTGTCACCCGGCTGAAGCGGAATTCATTGAGATTGCAGAAAGTGACAGCTGGGAAGGTCAATCTGGTTGTGGCCACTTCATCCAACTTGGTGACATGAGGGTAGAGGAAGTAATATTGGATCCTCTCTGTGCAGACATAGGCCAACAGGGCCACAGAGCCCAGGAAGCAGAGAGTCCAGATGATGCGCTTGAAGGAGAGCCTTTCATAGGAGATGATGTGGGATAGGCCATGCAGAGTGGAGCTACTGGCAAAGGCCTGGATACTGACTGGATGGCCATTCTCCACCTCCTCCTCGTCCACTTTCAGGTCCATCATAGTCAGGGCTGAGGTGCAGAGCGGGCCACTCTATGAAGAACACAGGAGCCCATTACTCCCAGTGCAGACACATGGCCAGGCCAGCCTGGATGCTGTTGCTCCTCCCAGGCTAAGGACCTCAGCAGGGACAGCAAAGATGCCATAGGGGGAGAGGCAGTAATGAAAGGTGTGTTCCCAGTGGACTTCCTCCCAGGAAATGGAGTGAATGCCAGGAATCCTGGGAGGATGCTCCCAGACGCCGATGAGGGAGTCTATCCCATGCACTGGGTCTTTTAACACAGTCCCTCAGATTTATACATGCTTCCCACCCTGCCTCTGTCACTGTGATGTCCATACACCAAAGCTAGATACCAGTCTCCCCTAAACAACTCTTTCACAGGCTTACCAGACCCTCCCGCTTCCCTCCTTCCTTCCCCCAACCCCCACAGCACTAGCATGACAAGAAAGAGATCACAGAGAAAAGAATCCAAACCTGAAGGCAGGGTCAGTGTCCAGAGCTGGGTCCACACTGCACCTCTAGGGCTGGTCCCAGCAGCAAAGAAGACAGGTCCTTGCACTAGGTTAGACTTCCCTCCTCCTCTCACCGTCTGGATGAGAAGAAGGGAGTGAGGGGGGCGCATGCACGGAAGGATGTGAGAGCCACAGAGACTGGCAGGTGGAGGAAAACCAGAAAAAAGAGAGGAAAAAAAATCCTAGCCTCTCAAGTACCTTAGGAGGGAGGGTGCAATCCTGTGGGATCGGGGCTGCACCAAGGAGCCAGTTCACTGCAGCTGCCCAGGGAAATCAAAGGAGATCATAGCTGGAAAGGCAGCAGCTGAAGGGAGAGAAGAGCAATTGAGAAAGAGAGCAAGCAAGCAAGCAGGCGTCTGTATCCCTGCCAAACACATGGATACCTCCCCTTGTGGCTATTCAGAAGCTTGTTATTCCTTCAGATGCATAATCCGCATGAATTTGTTGTCTCTATGCTGGTGGGGCCCAAATGGCGAGTGGACGGGTCCTGCAGGGGCTGATGGGGAGCTCCGTGAGAGTGAGCGAGGGAGAGAAAGACAGACCGGGGAGAGGAGGAGGAGAAAAAGAAGGAGGAGGAGAGCAGCTCTGGAGGTACCGAGGCAGAGATTGCAGTCTGGCTGTGCTATACTAGCTGGCAGAAGCTGTTGATGCTGATGCTGTGTGCATGTGGATAATGTGTGTGTAAGAGACTCTCCCATCCCCCATTGCTGTCTTAATCAGTGCTCCATGGCTCTCTCAGCAGATGCCACTGCCTGCCACAAACAATCCATGTCCTGGTCAGGGAACAATCTGCACTGGCCAACGCACGAACACACTGATCCAAATAGGTCTTTGTGATTGAGAATCCTAGGAGGGAGAGAATGGCTGTGTTACCAATTCATTGCAAACTCAGAGGCAGAGTCTGGTCTGTAACAGCAGCACTGCTGTGCCCAAAGCAGTCTCTCTGCTTTTGCCTCTGTACAGTCTTTGAGATGGATCTGTGAGTCTAGGGTAAGAAGGAGCTGAATAGCCACTTGTCTAAGAACCTCTCTCACTCCAAGGCTGGAGGGGCAAGGGTGCATCTCAGAGATTTATTTCTATCCTCCCAAAACCTCTGGGCCTTATTCTCTATCCCCTTCATTTTATGTCATCACTTACTTCACTGTAAATGGGTGTAAAATGCTACCAAAATTGGAATGGACATGCACATTACAAGGAAAAGGGCTTGGAATCTCAAGCCCTCTTTTTTCCTAGCTCTAAAAGTTCAGTCATTTCCCAGTCATGCAATTCCCCTTCTTCCCTGCCCTAAACTTGCAAAAGAGTCATGAAATTTCCCTCCCCAGCTCAAAAGCCTCCACATCTGCCTTGACCATGGGGACAACAGAGGAATGAAACCCCAAAAAGACAGATTCACTTGATCATAGAAAGTAACACAGACTTTCTCCAGGTGAGCAGCCAAGTGAAATTCTGCAAGGAAGGCAGAATGGAGGTGAAGGAAGCAGATTGGTGGCTCATGATTCCTGGATTCTCTTTGCATCAGTGAAGGTATTTTGGGCCCCTAGAGTTCAATATTTTCATGTACATGCCCATGAAACTGTGACACCTTTCACCTTCCATCTGCTGCACCTTCAGATTTTTAAGTTCTCTCTCCTTTCATAGGGTTCAGCAGACATTTTGTTCTCCAATCTGCCTCAGACCATTAAAAAGAAGTCATCCACACTGTGCTCTCTCTCAGGGAGACTTGATTTTTACACTTTGTTAAGGATGCTCTTTTGAGGCATATCCACACAAGGAAAAAAGGTGTATTTTAGCATATTACCTAAAATCTGCATGCAGACATGGCAGCTGGAGTTTTAACACCTGTTAGTAGGTCATGGTAAATGCTAGCACACCTCTGCACCACCCCCAGTCTTCACCTCAACCTGCTCTCACACACAAACGACCTTGTCTTCATGAACATTTTATCCCATGCTAGTTACTACAGATTAACTACTGTGAAGGTGAGATAACACCCTTTCCTAAACAAGATTCATCCCGATTCTTGGACAGATAGGACTGTCTTGTTGAAAGGATCACTGGCCAGCAGGTAGTAATGATTCCAGTAGGACAGAGGGGCTGATTTGTTTTCATTCTGGAAACTTCAGATTAATAGTAGCAAGTTCTTCCTCTCCATTTCTCTTCCAGAATCAGGGCTGTCATGAAAGGCAGACCCAAAAAAGGAATAGTCAAATGCTAGGGGGTAATGAATAGCAAGGAGGGCTTAACAGAGCTTTCCCAATTCTATTTCTGGGATTGAGCTCAATTTTCACATCTTCCAGGAGAACACGCAATCTGCAGTGGTGCTGGTTTAATAGCAGCTCTTGGTCAGGGGTAGAAAGTCAACACAGAACGGGAGACAGGAAGAAACAGAAGGTGACAACCATACCACTAGCTTGGACTTTGTTTTCATAGCCATCTGTGTAACTCGAGATAACTGTAGGTGATCATGGGTTAATATGTGCATGCAATTGCACTCACAAAAGTGTAAATGAAACCGAGTGCACAGCTTGCAAACCATGATAACATATGCACTCAGGATTTGTATGTGCAAATCCCTGATTTGTACATGTAATAACACATAATGGCATACTTATTTTTACCCTAGCAGTTGGGAAAAATCTACCCTATAAAGTCCCTAGTTTTCATTCCTGATGCATCAGTCTCCCTCCCTGGGAAACAATGGAAGCTTCCCCCAAAGAGACACCAAATATGTTAAAACCCTGAATATGCAGGTGAAAAGCTGCTTTTGCAGTGTTATGCTGTCTTCACCCTGGCACTTCAAAGCCTCATTGGCTTCTGGCCTCTTGCCCAAGGGTCAGAGCACAGATCCTCTAGTGATCTGGCAGCACAAGAGGCCTTTCAAGGCAATTTAGTCGTTCCTTCATCCCACTTACTGTCTCATCCCAGGAGCTCAGTTATGGAAGGCACAGCTGTAACTGACTGATGTGGTGATAAGGAGCTTGGGCTATTTCCCCGTAATGCTAGTCACAGAAAGGGGACTGAGTAACAGTATGCAGCACTCCATCAGGAGTTAAAGTGGACTAAACCCCAGTGATGGACACTTGGAGGCAGAGGATAGGTCACATATAGCTACCCTGCTAAAGAGTGTGTGCAGGGGTAGGACCCCAAATGTCCAGATGAGCACAAATGTGAAGGGAAGCAAGTGCTTCATCCACAGTAGTGCCACCTGTAGAGGGATAGTCCCAATTTTCACATTTGTCCACTTTTATTAAGTCCATCTGGGATTTACTTCAGGCTGTACATTGGCAGTGCAACACCACAAAATGATGGGGATAAGTGAGTGCAGGAGACCCCAGCACCATTGGAGGCGGCCCCTCATCTTCTGGCTATGGTTGCACAATGGGAGTAAGGCCTTCATAGCCCTACTCCATACCCTTGGATGAAGAACTCCAGCTGCATGCCTTAGTTTACTTGTCTATCCAGAGGGGATGCTTTGTTTCTCAGGGAGGTACAAAGAGGCTAAAGTCATTAATGCTAGGAAAGCACAGCAGATGCGACAGATGGAGAAAACATCCTAACAAATGTGAGACTAGCACAGTTGTCTGTCACTATGTTATTTCCTGTGGCCTGTCAGAACTTCATAGTGACTGCAGGCATTGAACTCGGACCCTCCCCTTCCAAAAGCACGGATCTCTACCACTTAAGCCAAAAGAGAATCTTCATCAGGGCCAGCAGTACAGGGCCATGAAATACAGTTGAATATTTCTGATTCTAACCAGGCAGTGGCATGTGTGTACACCCACACACTCTGTCTATATTGGTTAGATATACATTATGGCTATATCTACACTAGAAAGTTTTGTAGCCTGTACACACAAAATGTGCTTTGTGGACAGAAACTGTCAACAGAAAAGCTGTGTAGCTGCTTGCAGGGGGGTGCGGGGGTGGTCGTATTCTGTCGTCAGAGCAGATCAAAAATCTATACCCATTTATTTGTATATGTGATCTGTTGACAGTTTTGTCGGAACATCTCTTCAGACAGTAACTTTTGTAGACAGATGTTTAGTGTAGACGTAGCCCATTAGTGTGATTTCTTTGCTTGAGCACACATACTCACACAAGTTTTTATTGAGCTAGTACAAATGTAAGTAGCAGTGTAGCTGCTAAATCACAGACAGTTGTGTACTTGGCACAAATAACCCTTACCTCCACTCCTGCTACCTACGCTATGGCTGTTACGCTGTTTATACTAATGCTAGTTTGATGAAAGTAAGTATATGTGAACAAGGGTATCACACTCCCTGCTCATAGTGTAACTGTAGCCATTGGAAACACATGTGGGAAACAAAAACCAACAGGAAGTGTCAAGGCAGCAGGCCGTTGACATGCTGAACAAGGAGGGTTAGAGGCTGGGTGAAAGAGGCCTCAGTGTGGGCATCCCTTCCTGAGGCCTCTGACTGTGACTTCCCACTGCAGGCCCTCCTCTGCTAAGACCCTCTTAAGGGACAGCCTTTGACCTCATGGAGTAGAGATCAAGCTGGCAGGAATGATCCCTGATGTATTCCCTGCAGCTTTCCTTGGAAAAACAGGAGGCTCAAATTCACCCACCAAAGGCAAGTCACCATTCAAGACTTTCTGAAGGGACAGCTGGAGACAAAGAAGCCAGTTGTGAAGAACAAATAGTCTTGAGATTGCTCTGTCATGGGAAACCTGAGCCTCTCTCACCCCAGCTCATGGCACTAGAAGGAGGTGGAGCTTAGCACTTCCAAAAAAACCCCAACTTGGTCAACAAATCAAACACCGCAAATTAAAGACCACTTGAAAATCTGGGCCTTAGCTGCTACAAAGTTCAGTAACATAGTTGCATGGTTTAGGGTCTTTGTATGTATTTCAACATATGAAACATATAAGAGCACCCTTTTCTGTCTCCCTGCAAGCCCTACTATGGGTCACAGAGGCCTTAGTTTGTAGTCTTGGACCATGCATTGTATTATTTGATATGCTCGGTGGAATGAATTCAACTTCTTTGACTAACGGCCTGCCAGGGCTGCCTCTCCACTCTGACACTGAGTACAGAAGTTGGGGGCCCATAAAAACCTTAAAAATATCTTGTCTCTACAGGCTTTGCTTACGAAATCTCCCCAAGATCACAGATTCCTTGACTCTGGATTAGTAGAGTGCCACCACCTAGGTGAGAAAAATGAGAGAGATGGAAAAATATCAAGAAAATAACTATACATGCTTAGTTACCACATGTAATAAAACAACTCAAAACATTCTGGTTGCAGCACAGAGAATCACTTCCCTGGGATTCAGCTTAGAAGTTAGAGAGTACAGAGGAAGAACAATCACTAGCCAGCCTGAGGAGTCCCAATTCCAAAATAAACATAGCCTGATTGCATCTAACTAAACATTTCTTTTCTATTGCTAGATCTATGGCTGATTATGAGAGGGCCACGAGATTTACTAGATTCATTCAAGTTGCTTAGGATCAATCATACCTGTCTTCTCTGCATCAGCCATACAGACAAAGACCCCTCAGACTGCAACTGCTCTCAGTTTAGAAGAATTTCTCTTCCTCCCATTGGCTTACCTCACCACCCCCGAAAGAGAGATGCCTCTAAGGGTTATCCCTTTACTGGCATTCATTCATGACACAGTCTCTTGGCTGATTCTGGCTAGAGATTTTTAATTATGTTTGGCTAGGAGGTGGCCACCCTTCCTTAAAGATGGACCTCCCTGTTATAGCCCCAGCCTTTGCAACCCCCAGGCTGAGTCTCTAACACACAGAGGGGAAGGACAGCTCAGTGGTTTGAGCATTGGCCTACTAAACCCAGGGTTGTGAGCCCAGCCCTTGAGAGGGGCATTTAGGGATCTGGGGCAAATAGATTAAAAAAAAAAAAAAGCAGGGTGGGATGGTGCTTGTTCCTGCCACAAGGGCAAGGGACTGGACTCAATGATCTCCTGAGGTCTCTTCCAGCTCTATGAGATCTCTCTCTCTCTCTCTCATAACACAGTACATTTGCTAAATAGGGCTGCTGGTGAATGTCACTCAAACTTCAAGTGGTGCAGGGTGCCTTTGCCTCTCAGGCAATGAATATCGCAGTCAAAGTGCATGGGCTTGCAGTTCTAAACAGGTGTTCCCTCTCTCACCTCTGAAAACAAGAAACTATTTGATTTTTTTTCAATAGAGCTTCACTGTTTTGCACTGTGAAATCAGATCCCTTCTCTCTCCTTGAATTCTAACTCAGCACATGAGTGCAGCTGGGACTCAAACAACAGGCATTAGCTCAGTGTACTGCAGGACAGGTTTCTCAGCTGTGGAAATTTGTTTCTCCCCGGTGATCTGACAAAGTCTGAGTTTGCTGAACTTCAAGACACTCTGCAAGGCTTTTGCTCAGGCTTTATCTGGGGATTCAACTGATGAACCAGGATCTCAGCTACAGATGGCTTGGGGATTTTATTGCTGAAAACTTATATTTACAATACAAATTCACACATCTTACATCTTATAACCAAGAATCTCACTTCCCTTGCCAGATGCCATAAGATAGGGAAACATATTTTACAAACCATCACGCTGTGATGCTATGTGACTTACCCCGAAGGTCATATGGCAAGGGCCCAGCTTCCCAATCCTTGCATTAAGCCCATGAACCTACTTTCTAAACTGGCAAGAAAAAGCACAGCCAACTCTATCCAAGTAGCAGCTTAGCGCAGCTGATGAAATGCAGGAGTGCGCAAAAGAAAGCGGCTGCTCTGTGAGGAACAGAAATTGTGGCTTTAAAAAAAATCAATTTAAGGATGCAGAAGCATTCGAACTTTTATTGTATGTATGTCAGCCTGCTCTTTGCTGACCTCAGTGGGGCCACTAAAAAGAGCTCCAACCAGTAGAGCATGTTGTAACAGAGCCTCTTGGCATTTGTGATGAATAGCAGGATGCATCCAAGCACATTATTCTGTACAGGCGATGCACCAATCCTTCTCCTCCTCCCTCTCAAGTTTCTCTGAGCCAAGTCTCCCCAAACTCTTGGCTGAGTCTCTCACCCAAGATCTTCTCTCTTCCTCAGAGTAGTAACTATTTTCCTGCTGTCCAAGCGGCCATCCATCCACAGTGCATCCTCCAGTCTGTTCAAAACTTAGCTACTAAGAGCCTCTTCCTGACCTTTCTCTGATCTCATCATCCCCTTAAATCCCTCCATTCCCTCCCCTTTGCCACAACATCAGGCTCAAGCTTCTGCCCCTCACCCTCAGGGACATGCACCACTCTGCCTGCCCCACCTTCCCCCATCTACCATCGCCTTTTACTGAGCCCTTTTCCGTACTCCTCCCCACAACCTCAATGAAATGCCTTGCTGAGCTGAGTTATAAGAGCAGTGTTCTCCCTCGTCCTTCAGATCATCCCTCAAAACCATCATCTTCCAGGATGCCTTCACAGAACTCACCAGCTAGCAACTGATGAATTGAGAGGCAACTGATTATGGCTGACACTTACTGATATTGCAACTGCCTCCTTCTACCCTCTTTCACTTTCCTTCTGTCTTCTTAGATTAAGTTCTTCAAGGCAAGCCCCACAGTGTGCTCATGTCCAGTACTGGATGCAAAGGGACACTAACTGGCCTCCTGGGTTGCAGCTTCAGTGGAGCTACAAACGGACAAATGGACTATAGAGACTCATCTCTTGTCACACTCAGAAGGGACTTCTCTGTCTAATCTCTGAGGCACACTGGTCTGAAGAAGTGGATCTGTCCCACAAAAGCTCACCTAATAAACTATTTTGCTAGTCTTTAAAGTGCTACTTGACTGCTTTTTGTTTTGGCAGGGAGAGCTTGCCCTGGCAATCACCATACTGCAGCAACCACAAAGTATTCAGTCTCCAGGGCTAAAAATCAGGACGCTTTTGTGGGTGCGAAAGTCACAGCCTTTCAAAAATATGATTTTTCTTCTGGGCCAGATGCCTCGCTGGTATAAATCAGCATTCCTTCAACAAGGTCAACAGGGCCACACTAATTTACACATTCTGAAGATTTGTCTGATAATCTGGACATTCAGCATTCCAAACAGTTTTCAAACCCTTCTCTTATGTTGCTAGTAGAAAGTGGTATCCCTGTTTACAGATGCCTTTACCTTCTTCTGCTCCATTTTGTACATGAAGCACATTACCTAAGCAGGAGAGCTGATAGCTGTCTATATTAAGTTTGCTGATGCAAATTTAGAGAACACAAACATTTTTTTTCTCCTCTATAGTTTTGCTGGTTTTAGAGTCATATTTATTTGTTTTTTACAAACAAATCGTCCTCTGCTGTATTTTAATGACAGTTTCCCAGTGGTGAAGCTGAAGAATTGGGGCATATGTTGCCAGACATCAGAGCACCCCACCATGCCTATGTGCCCTTTTCCTCTTGTGTATGGATTCTGAATGGCTCCTGTATGTAGCATAAGCCCTATATTAGCAGCTAATAGAGAATCTTCTTCACATCTAGTGGTGAGTTCCTCTGGTTTTAGAGTAGGAGGACTAAAGTTCTCTCCCCATTGCTGCCATAAATCTCCAAGAGCCACAAAGACTGCTGAACTTTGGAGGTGCCAGGTAGCCACAGGGGTCCTTCCATCAGCCTGACTAGCCTCTGACTATCATACAGACCTCACACACATACGAGTGGGACTTTAGTGACATGGGATGGCTTCACACAACCCCTCAAAGTTATCTTGCCCTTTCTGTGGAGAAGAACAATTGGGTTTTTCTCTAAAGGGAAGGAGATCAGCTGCCTCAGGGAATTGCATCTGCAAGGAGCTCTCTCTTTCTGGAGAGTCATATCCTTGCTAAGGGGGATGCTTCCAGAAGGGCATCCTCCTTCTGCAGGGGATGCAATCCCTAAGAGAACAGCACATACAAGTATGGAAAAACTATATTCTCTGCTACTCCCAGCAGTAGGTCTAATTGGGCCTGTACCCCACCCCTATTCAGCTGCCTTAAAGTATCAGGCCTGGTCTTTAAAGTGCTCTATGGCCTGGGCTCAAGATAGGTAAACGACCATCTAATGCTCCAGGATGAAGACTGTGATCCATAACAACACTCCTATGGCATAATGGGGGTCTGTTAAAGCTTGCTATGCAGGACACACTCTGTGGGCAGTATAAGACTGCAGGAATGAAGAACCATCACAAACTACACTACCTTCTGCTCTGCAAGGCACATTTCTTTGAGCTGGCTTTATTTCTGTTGGCTCACAGGGCCATAGGCCTACAGGTTTATGCAATTTGCTTCAACACAGACTCGATTAGGGAAAGTTTACTTTTTAAGCTTACTACTTCACTGCTATTATAATTAGCATACTTTAGCAAGCAAAAGCATCACAGAGCAGTGTATATAAGGAGTAGAAGGCACTTGGAATGCTTACGCCCCTTCTACCATGAGGATTCCTGTCCTGGTTGCCTTACACCTGGGCCACGGTGGACGTGGCTCCAGCTGAGGAAATCCAGGGCACTTCTAAGGTTGAAGTCCCTGGTGAAACTCACCAGGGGTGGAACATTGCAATGATGTTATCCCTTAGCTGTTTATTGGGTGAGTGTGCACTAGCTCAATGCCAGTTTTAGCATCCTTATGAGGCTGAAGCCAAGATTACCCTGTTCCCTCATGTATCTGATGAAGCAGGTCTTTGCCTACGAAAGCTTATGCTCCAAAATATGTTAGTCTATAAGGTGCCACAAGACTTCTTGTTCTCAAAGCCTGTAGTTTCCCAGCTAGAGATGTCCAGCCTGTAACTGATAAAGCTGTTGGAGCTGTCTGACAAACTTCATCTGGTGTTTATGTCTGCAAGGTTCAAGGCTGTAACATAGGGGCGGGAACTTGGTTGTACTACAGTAATGGAAACTTCCATCTTGGCCCTCAGGCCTGCTTATGTTTTCTTATAAGACAATCTCATCCACATAGCAACAGGTATATTTATTCTTTCAAAAAAGAAACACACTTCACTGCACATGCTTCTTCCTCTAGGGAGCAGATGTGACAAACTACACAACAGATGTGTAATCATGTGGCTTAATACAGTACTACTGGAAGGCATCAGATACAACAGTGACAAGCACAGTATAGAAAACCTACACAGAATGGAACAGAGTAGAATTCTCTCAGCATCTCACTGCTGCAGGCTTGCAGAGAAGATCCAATTAACAGGAAAAGAGTAATCAAGAAAAGGTGTTAATGTGACAAACGGTGATTAGGGTTCTTAGCACTGTTCTTAGGAAGCAGGTGGGGAGGGATGTGCTGAAGCAAGGGTGAAGGCTTCTGGCTAAACGTATATGAGGCAATGAGAAACTTCCATGGGCATATGGTTCAAAGTCATTCCTCCAGCACAATGGCAGGTGTCACAGGTAACCACGTTAGTCTGTTTCAACTACAACAAAAAATCCAGTGGTACCTTAAAAACTTAACTTTATTATGGCACAATCTTTTGTGAGCTGCAACTCAATTCAGATGCCTGAAGTGAAAGAAAAAGAAACAGATGGTAGGGAGACAGCGATGAGAGAGTTACATCAGAGCTAATTCAATCTGATGCAACATTCCCATCTCTGTAGGATGATCAGTTAGGGTGATTGTGCCCAGTCTTTGTAGCTGATGGGGACCTTTGAATGTCCATTGAAGGGAAAATTCTCAGTGGGGTAGCTGTATTAGTCTGTACCTGTAAAAAAAAATTCCCCTCCATGGACACTCACATCTCTCCATTAGCTACACTGAATGGATACAATCACCCTGACTGGTCATCCTAATTTACAATGGAGAGTAACATCTTTCTTTTGCAGTAATTTTCTTACATATCTACCTGCCTTTGCCTTTCCACTCCAGTCCATCTGATGAGGTGGGTTTTACCCACAAAAGCTTATGCCCCACTAAATCTATTAATCTCTAAGATGCTACAGGACTCCTTGTTTTTACACAAGAACATTGTTAGCCTTTAAGGTGCCACTGGACTCGTTGTTCTTCCTGCAGCAGTAGGGCACATTAAAACAACTCCCTGGGCTCTGGCTCTTGATTCCATTCCTCACTTGCCTCTCTGACCATTTAAGCAATTCAGGGCTTGAATGGGGACCCATGTGACCTCAACTCTGAGCTGTGGCCTGTTCTACATTAAAGTGGGGTGGTAGAGGCTTGTCATCAGGCAGTGCTTCCTCCAGATTCCAGAATACACACTGCCACACCTGGGCTCTTTCAAGGAGGTTTCTCCTTTAGTACAAGCTGGTGAACAAACAGAAATCCAATCCTGACTTTTGGGTTTCAGTTCCACCCCTCTTAGGAGTCTCCGGCAGCTTCCTAGCTCTGATCGGCTCTGCTCCCTCTCTGGGACAGCAACCTTGGAGCTGTCCCTTTCCCTTGCCTCAGGAGACTCAAAGGCATTAGCTCCACTCTACTGGAGCCTCTCTTGCATAAACACAGCCTGCCCCCAAACAATTCCTCCTTTTCCTGCCCTGGTTCCTCCCCCTCTCTGCCCCTCCACCCCCAATCCTTTATAGGCCCTGATGTAGCCTGAGTCCTTTGAATTTGCTGGATTGGACTCACCTGCTCTGCTCCACAGGAGGTGGGCCTGATCTAGCCACAAGGATCAACTACCCTTGGACAAGGCTCAGATACATGGAGGTGCCTGTCAAGGCTCAACATAATTCTTCTGTAGGCAGGCTAAGTCCTCCCATACTTCCAGAGTGCCTCTCCCCACAGAAATGTGGGCTGGAATTGGTCTCTGAAGAGGGACATCTCTACCATTTCCATCCTTGTGGAACACTTTGTGTGGTCCCACCAACCAGTATCCCAAAAGGCCACAATAAGGGAGCAGCAGGAAGGCACCCTCCCTCTCCAAAGCCTTTGCTAGGCAAGTGTCAGCAGAGATGCCACAAAGCAGTGGATGTGAGCTATTGTCTCAGGCTCTTTGCAGACACAAGCAAATGTTCTTGTATCAGTTATACTTGGGTCACATTTGCAAGGTTTTCTCCCAACCATGAAACAGATTTTTTTTAAAGGAATGTTTAGATCATGTCACCATCACATTATGGAAGGAGCCAGGGTCTTATGCACATGCCCATTCTGACTATACCGGAACACAGCTTTGCTTAACTGTTATTTAGCCTGAAGACTTTCTCCATTGCAGGCCCTAAGCATTCCCTTCAAGTTCTCACTCCAAATTGCTCCCCAGCACTCACCCTAAAAAAAATCCTCAGTGTTCTTCTTCCACCGCTCCACAAGTGCTTTCCCAAAACCAGCTCCTGTCTGAGTGGTCTGGGAGATGACACAAAGCACTCCTTCTGGAGCGTGCATGTAAAAGTCCTCTCTGAGAATCACAGCAAACTTACCCAGGTGCTCACCCAAAATCATTTTCCTGGATCTCACTCTGAAGAGCTCTTCCAGGGATCATATTACACCACACCTCACTAAAGAACTCCTCCGAAACAATTTTGCAGGTGCACAATCCAAGCCGCCTGCTATATCCTCAACTTCATCCTGTACCACAGTTGGATACTCATTCCTAGGAACAGATAAGTGTTCTCCACCAAATTCTCCTTGATAGAATCAGATTAAAGCTATCTGGGGCACAAAGCATGACCACACAAAGAGACTTGTCTGAGCCTGGTCTCACACCATGGCCCTGCCTTATTTGTGATAGTGTCAAGGGCCATTCACACAAAAGCCTTTGGCTGGAGGTTCCGACATTACCCCGCTATGACCCAGCTAGTACACACCTTTCAGTGTGCCTGTGTCATGCTGTCTGAAGACTCAGGCAAACACTGGAATCTGATTTACTTGAATCCTGTCTTCAACAGTGAGGGCTAGAACCATAATTTAAAAAGGAAAACAACAAAGATGCTAACATTATACTACGATGCCAGACATATACTTACTAGCTACGTCTACACGTGAAGTGTACATCGAATAGCTTATTTTGATGTAGCGACATCGAAATAGGCTATTTCAATGAATAATGTCTACACATCCTCCAGGGCTGGCAACGTCGATGTTCAACATCGACGTTGCGCAGCACCACATCGAAATAGGTGCTGCGAGGGAACGCCTATACGCCAAAGTAGCACACATCGAAATAACGGTGCCAGGCACAGCTGCAGACAGGGTCACAGGGCGGACTCAACAGCAAGCCGCTCCCTTAAAGGGCCCCTCCCAGACACAGTTGCACTAAACAACACAAGATCCACAGAGCCGACAACTGGTTGCAGACCCTGTGCATGCAGCATGGATCCCCAGCTGCAGCAGCAGCAGCCAGAAGCCCTGGGCTAAGGGCTGCTGCACACGGTGACCATAGAGCCCCACAGGGGCTGGAGAGAGCGTCTCTCAACCCCTCAGCTGATGGCCACCATGGCGGACCCCGCTATTTCGATGTTGCGGGACGCGGATCGTCTACACGTGCCCTACTTCGACGTTCAACTTCGAAGTAGGGCGCTATTCCCATCCCCTCATGGGGTTAGCGGCTTCGACGTCTCACCACCTAATGGTGATGTTAACATCGAAATAGCGCCCAACACGTGTAGCCGTGACGGGTGCTATTTCGAAGTTAGTGCCGCTACTTCGAAGTAGCGTGCACGTGTAGACACGGCTACTATGTCCACTGGCCTAATGAACTGCCCCCCCACCCCATATCCCCCATGATCTAGCTTTTTCCCATTCCACATTTGCTTAACAAGCTCACATCTTGATGCAGTCTCATGCCTCATTCCCCTACTGAGCTGACAATCTGGTCTATCCAAAACAAAAGTGTAAACATTTCCGGTAAATATACTTAATATAAACTTGATTATCAAGGGTTGTTGCCATCATCCTCAATAATTAGCAAGTGCTCAAATGAGGAAAACACTGGAACAGTGATGCCTCCCCTCTGTTGGAACCCAGGCTTTAAGGGCACAGACTGGATAGAAGAGAGATTATCTCTTTGAAATAACGGCCACATTCTCAGGGGCAAAATCTCTCTCCAGAGATCTGGGTTGATGACCCTTGCAGTCCAGTCTAAACCTATGTCTTTGGCCCTCGCATCCTCCTTGATCTCCATACATCCCTGTCCTAAGCATTCTGTGATTAGCCAAATTCAAGAAGATTATCCATAGGAAAATGTGAGGCTGGTAGGAACCTAACTCCCACCTTGGTGGACATAGTTTTACATTTCTGCCTAATGCATCAAGTTCACCTGTGCTACAAAGGCTGAGGCAGCAACCCTTCCATCCAACACCACCCAGCCATCTGAACTGTCTGCAGATTTATTTGCTTCAAGGGAGAAAAAGTCACGAGTGTGTTTCCATCCTGTGCAACTTCACAATGGTAAATAGCACAGTTAAAGATCAAGATTACCTCAGTGAATCTCCAGAGAGCTGGCACAGAGGAAGATACCTGTGCACAGCCTTTGTGTTGTATGTGTTTACTGCCCCCACCAATGCATCCATTGCATGCTTGACCTGCTGTCTATATAATCGCTGCAGATCCTGTGTTTGGAGGGTCCTTCAATGCAGGCTCTTACGAACAATAGTTGAGCTACATCATTACATTGAACTAGATGTTGTATTTATACTTGGTCCTTGTATTGTGCAACCATTGAGGATTCAGTGCACTACCCACACCACCACTGCTGGAGCTTCTGAGTAACCCTTTGTGTGCTCAATCCTGCAAGGAGCACCATACCCTCAATTACTAACAAAGCCCTTTGCAGCTGAGTCAGGTGTTCACTTGTTCTGAGAAGAAATGTAGGGCAGGAAAGCAGTTACTTTGGGCAGGCAGCAGATGGCAGCACAATCAGCATAGTAGAGTATTACATACAGGGATGCATGCATTCCAAATATTGCAACACCACGCTTTCTTGCCTGGGGTTCAATGTTGCTCACCTCCTGCATGTGATGAAAATAAAGGCTGTTCTCCCTTGTTGCAATGCCCAAATCACTAGACATTAGATGCCACACCAGGCATAATCAACAATAGAGTTAGCAGTTTGGTTCAGGAGTCTGTTATGTTAGGAGAAGGTAGTTTGATAAAGAGTCCCTGGACTACTCCATCCTGTCATGCACCGACTCTCAGTCAGTCTCTGTTTCCCACTCACTCCTTTGGCTCACTACTAGGATGACCAGCAAGGACAACACATTGGCAGCCCTGAAACAATCTGCCAGCAAATGGCTTGAGATCCTCCAATTTGTTCCAGATGCCAGGACAGCAAACAAGTAGCAGACAGAGACACCCTTTCTCTCCCTCTCACACGAGCAGGAATTAGGGGTTGCTCCACTGAAGTTACACTGATGTGAGAGGACACGAGTCTCCTTATTGCTGTAAGTCTGAGCTCAGTTCAGTTGGTTGTCCTGATACTGAAAGCCTCCATACTCTACCACACAAGTCTTAGAGCCATCACCACTGCCCCAATACTTTGCTTCCTGCCTTTAGAGTTGGTTCTTCAGTGTTTTGGGATGCCCCATATTCTGGTTTTAATGATTCCAGCTCAGTTCTGATGGAGACACTCCTGAAAGCCTGAACAACACTTCCATACAACTCCATGGTTACCGTGGCTCTATCTTAGCAGACTGCAGCATGGAGACATTCATGCTGCACTGTCACAACAGTGGGTCATTGTGGTGTGATAATCAAACAGCCAGGCAGCATGAACCATCGGCTGTCTCAGGGAACAACTCTTCCCAGAAGCCCATAAACCATGCACTTCTTTGGAACATAATTTTCGTAGACTAGGCAGCCCCCTGTTTGCAAATTGCTTCTTTATCTGGAACCACAGTCCATCTGTCGTATCCGAGGCAATTTAATTCGTATTGGTCTATTAAGTGCTGTAGTCGCTGGAGGTTTTTCCATCCTAACAGTCTAAGACACTTACTAAAGCATTTGCATAAAATGTGACACCCCTACAGTCACACAGGGCTGAAGATGGTCACTTAAATGCTAGCTATTCAGAATAGAGCCCTCAGCGTTCATGGCTGGAACATTTAAAGCCTTTGAAGCAATGTGGGTTGCAAATGGCAGCAGTGCCTGGTCAAATTTGGGAGAGAAAGGGTCTAATTTCCATAGCCCCAGGAAGCTCGCACAATATCCCAGTGTAGCCCATAATGTATTTGGTATCCATTTTTAAGGTCTAGTCTGCAACCATCTCCATGGTATTTCGATAGGCTGCTACTGAGGCAACATGAGGGAGCAGCACCAGATTTTAAAGGCAGAAGCCACCTAAACCTGATCTTTTGCTGCATTAAGTGGTTTAAGCGCATGTAGGAAGCAAAGGATGGGTTTGGATAGAAAATAACTTTGTTGAAGACCAGCAGCAGGAGTCTAGTGTTCCTGGCTGAGAAGAGCTTTACACATTGCTTTGCAGAGAAGTTCATTCAGATCTGGGCTGAGCTCTCGCCACATACTCCAGGTGGATCCTTTTGTGGCAGTGGGAACAAACAAAACTTTCTCTACTTGGATTTCAGCCCAGGGCATTTGCTGGAGCTCTCTGCAGATGATGGGGTATGTTTGGGGTCATAGGGCTGCATTGTATTACTCCTTTTATACCAAAGGCTGTAGTAGGAGGTGTGGTTTGGGAAGAAATATAGGTTCCAGTGTCTTTTGTATGCTGTTGGCACTAGGCCTCTATTTCCATCTCTTCCCAGAAGGGGCAGAAAGTCTTTGAAGATGGGATGGATGAGAGCTAGGCAGCTCCAGCTCAAGCCAGGTAGGACTGTGATGATGTACAAATTGCAGAAAATGGCAGTCACTCTGTGTGATGAAGCATATAAACCCTACACTTTTGTGTAAGAGGGTAAGGAGCTGATTTGGGGTGGAATGTGTGTGGTTTTGCTGACAAATCACACCAAGACTGGATGAAGACTTAAAGAGATGGAACCAGGTGAACCCTGGGAGAAGAACAGATTGGTGAACTTCTCCAACTCTGAGTAGGGTGACCATATCACCCTGTCCCAAGTACAGGATAGGGAGATATGGGTGGGAGAGGGAGGAGCAGCTCCTCTTGGCTCCACCAAGTCCCAGGGAGCCGAGAGGAAGGCGGCAGCTGCCAGTCTTCCCCAAGCCACAGAAAAGCAGCCGCTGCCGGCTCTTCCTGGGAGCCTTGGGGAAGCGGCAGGGACATGGCAGTTACCGATGCTCCCCCTGCTTCCCCGAGGCTGTGGGAAGTGACCTATGTGCTCTCTACCTGTGCAGCTGCTGGTGGAAAAGGTCAGCAGGCCAAATATGGGACAATTAGTCCCTTTTAAAAAATGAGTAGGGACTCCTTTTTGGCATTCCAAATCCAGGACCATCGTGCCAAATACAGAACAGATGGTCACCTTAGCTCTGACGGAAAGAGCGCACAGAGCGCCTACAGAGTCCCTCCCCTCACAGAACCCCTCAGGTGAAAGGGAAAAGAGCTGAAACTTGTGCTAAAGCCTGCAGACACTGGTACTCTCACAGCTCCTCTGAAGTAAAATGCCCCAATCTTGAAGTTTTGCTCTAGCTTGCACTGTCCACGGGCCATACTGCTCCAGGAGTTTCCAGAAGCATCACAGCAAGTGGGGGTGCTGCGGGAATGGGTGGAACCTTGAGAGGTCATCAAGTTCAGACCCCCCCCCACTCAGGCCGCCCACTCAAAATACTGCTCAGTTGGTGGATTTTTTACTCTCCAGCCTCTCCAGCCATCCCATCCATGGGATGGTTTGCGGCAGCTGCCTCTTGCCCCATGCTTAGGCAGCCCCCCCCCGCCCCCGTAATGGCTACCTTAACCATCCTATGGATGGGAAGGACCCATGGGATTACCTGAGGGGCCTGGCACAGAGCAGCAGCGAGAAACAGAACCACCCAGCAGCCTACTCCACTCTGCCCTGCTGCCATCTCCCAGTCTGCTGTACTCTGCTCCACTGCTGCTGTAGAAAGCCTCCCACCACTCAGTGAAATGGTGCACAGTGGGCTAGGAGAGGGCAATAGGTGGAGTGGAGCAGGCTTCCAGATTGCTTTAGTTCCTGCCACCATGGTGACTGCATGGGGAGGGGAATGGTCAGGTGAGTAACTCCTCCTGCCATCCTGCACCAGGTCTCCCAGGTAATCCAAAATCCTACACTGCTTGTGGGAGGGGATGTTGAGCAAGGCAGTGGGAAGGGCTAGGGGAAGAGCCAGAGCCTGTGCTAGGGGTGTTGTCTGGGGCCCTGCTCCTTGGGGTGGGGGGTTGCTCCAGGCCCCATGCATCCCTAGGAATGGTCATAATTGTAGTACAAGGTTATACTGCTGCCCCTCAAGCTGAGGACATTATGGACTTGATTGTAGAGCCCTTATTCATTGGTGCAATCCCACTGACTTCAAGACTGCTTCTGCAAGTAAGTGCTCTATGTCAACACCAATTTGGGCTGCAGAATTAGGCCCCATGGTGGGGGATGGAGGTGGGAAAAAGGCACCTCATGTTATTGCAGGGCACAGGGTAGCTGCACCAGCTGTCAGTTCATTTCCAGGTAAAGCTTAAGTTGTTTGCTTGGATATTTGAAGTCCCAGGCCTGTGGACAGCTATGTAAGACTTGTGTCTCTTGCTCCCTGCAAGCCCAGGATCATCATCATCATCATCATCATCATCAGCCTCTCTCACTATTTCCTTCCATCTTTCCCTGTACAGTGTGGAGTGGCTTAGTTTCTGTAGACTAGCTCCCCAGCAGTCTACTAGATCACGTACCCATTCTGTGTGGGGTCTGCCCTTCCTATTTGAACTGTCCATTATGCTTAATCCCAGGGTCTTGATTTATCGTTCGTCATTCATTTTGCAAATATGCCCAATAGCTGTAACTTCCATTGTATAACCTTCTGCAATAGATTCTGAGAATAGGATGGATGCAGAAGGTCACCAATGAGGAATTATATAGGAAGATATAGCCAAAAGAGAACCTTTCTACAAGAACTCCTTCTGAATGCCAATAGTCTTTTTTGAATCTTTTGTTAACGCACATCCGTACAAAATACTGCTGAATACACACTTTTTCAAACTCAGATCCACAGCCCCTGCTGGTGAGAAAAGGAGGCACATGGTGAAAGAAAGTTCTGTCAGGTCAGGGTTCAGCAACCTGCAGCCCTGGAGCCACACGTGACTGGCTGTTTAAGGAGCCTCTTGCGGCTCCAAGAGCTGCCACCGCTGACTCCACTTGCAGCTCTGGAGGCTGCCGCTGCTGTTTTTTCTTTAAGTGGTGGGAGCCTCCGGAGCAGCTGAGCAGTCAGCTGCAGCGGGAGAAAGCCAGCAGGGCAGGGACCCCCATAAGAGAAAGCCAGCAGGGCTTTACATGAAGGAAGTTAGCCTGCAGGAGAGCTGGGGAAGGGGCATCCGAGCCTGCCCTCTCGGAGCTGCGCGGAGGAGGTGGCAGCGGGGCGTGGAGCTTGTCGGCTGAGGCAGGTAAATCCTGGGGTTGAGGGGTATGCATAACCCCGGACTGATTTGTGCTGAAGAACTGCCTAAGGTGGAGATTGCCCTTGTCCTAGGTTTGTCTTTAGAATTGGTGCTCTGATCCCACCAGTTCTGGGTGCATGTATGCTCCATAGTATTTCATAAACACTTTTGGGGTACACACTAACTTCGAGTCACCATTTTGGGAGGGGTGAATTTTATACCTATCCATGGCCCATTTTGGGACTCCTCTCCCCATCTCTGCTTTGCCTTCTTTCTAGGGTGCAGGTTTCCATTCCTGCCATCCCTCCTCTCCAGCTTTGAGGAGAGGTGCTCCATCTCCCTTATCTCCCCACTGGCATTTTAAGTAGTGCTATCAATTCCAATAAAAAGGAGGGAAAAAAAAACCAGGCCCCCTCTCATGAGGGCTGAGTGACATGTAAAATGTCTCATTTGAGGATGCACCCTGCTAATGGATTGCAAATTGCTTCAATCAGCTTTGATATTACAGATTGCTTGTCTGAAATTGCTGTAAGGAGCTCATTCCGGGGGGCCAAATGCACTTCCCAGCTTGGGAAAATAACCATCCCGTGGTGGCAATAGTAAATTGTATGCAAATGAGGCCCTAAAGCCCCAGCAAGGCCTGTGTCAGACATCCCCTTCAGTTCTGGCTAGGAGGTGTTTGGGGACCCATACACACTCTTTCTGCAGTACTGGGCTTGGATATCAGTTACAGATTACAAAACCAATTGCTGTGACAGCTGCATAATTCCACAGTAAATGTAACAAAGCAGCCCTCCTGGACTCAGAACATCCTCACCCTGTAATCAGCGGAAGGCACTTTTCAAGTCTGGCAGTGGGACAGCCCTCCTAAAAAGGGAGGAAAGTGAGGATTTGGCTTTTTGTTGCATGACACTGCCTGCCCACTCCCCAGTGTACATGGATTTCTGGGTAACAGACTAGGCCATTGGCTCCAGCTAGAGTTGAAGGGCTGTGATTAAACACCTGCTTGAGGTGTACCCTGTTGCTTGTCAGAAAAGAGGAAGCAGGTACTTGAAGAGGGCAAAGGCCAGTGGTTTAGGGAGGTGGTTGCAGCAACCTTGACATTAGGGCAGTTTGTACATAAACACTTGACCAGTAGAAATAATCAGAGCATCCAATAATCATTCAATCCAGTTAGCAAGTGGAGACAATCGGAATGAGCACAGGTGCAGGAGTGAGGGAGGCAGAGACAGACCCTGTCTGTACTTACAAACCACTGGATAGGCACTTTGACTATGCAATAGAATCATATAATTCTCAGGCTGGAAGGGGCCTCAGGAGCTCCTCTCTTCCAGCCTGCTGCCCAAAGCAGGATCAACCCCAACTAAATCTATCAAAACAAAAAAGCAGTAAAGTAGCACTTTAAAGACTAACAAAATAATTTTATTAGGTGAGCTTTCGTGGGACAGACCCACTTCTTCAGACCATAGCCATACCAGAACAGACTCTTCTGGTATAGCTATGATCTGAAGCAGTTGGTCTGTCCCACGAAAGCTCACCTAATAAAGTTATTTTGTTAGTCTTTAAAGTGCTACTTTACTGCTTATTTGTTTTGATAGTATATAGACTAGCACGGCTTTCTCTCTGTTACTACCCAGCTAAATCTTTTGGGCATAGCTGTGCTATGTCTCACAGCCATCCAGATGTTCTTTGTGCATTGGTCATAATGGTTATTTGCAATACCCAAGACAAGGTCTTGCAATGAAGCATGTCTGAACTGCTGCCTCCTACAGAGGTTTCCTCCTGACTTGTATAAGGTGACACATGCACTGGAGCATTACTTCCTTTAGTATTACCCCATAGTGCCGTGGCTTGCTTGTGTTTTTACCCAGAAGCCTGTTTCTAGCCCATCTTACCTGTATGGTGGATTCTTCATCTTACAGGGAGAAAAGTACACCTGCTGCTTATTTCAGGAATTGGGAAATAGGCAGGGGGCCTGGTTAAATATCTCCCTCCCACGTCACACAGGCTGTTGGGCATCACAGATCTTCCTGAGTCTGAAGGGACAAAAGAAGATATACAGCCAAGGTAACAATTTACAGGCTAATGTACCTGTATTGAACCCTTGAAGAAACCTGTCCTTCTTGATATTACACTCATGCCATATAAAAATACTGCTGGCAATGTGATTTCCCACCTATGTGGCATCTACCTTGTAATATGTCCACTCACCTTTAGTCCATCCTGGCTGTTCCCCTCAATTCATATTCTCCCAGTGAAAGGGAAAGATGCAGCTGGGGAGAGGGAAAAGGGCCTTTCACAAAGGTTATAACTGCTCTTAGAATAGGGGAAGTAGCTGTAATGGTTAGAGCAAGAGTCTGGCTAGCGGGGCTTCTGGATGAGAAAATTATGAATTATCTGCTGGAAGCCAGAGCTGGTGCATCTTTTTGAGACTATTGTCAGAAACTTATTTGTTGTAATTACTGGTTCTGGCTGAGGTGCAATGTTTGTTATGATCTCAGACTGAGCCTTAGCAAGCTTCGGATGAAGGGTAGTTATGCTTCTTATTTTTAAAGCAGTAGTCCCTGACAACAGTGCCTGGCCACTTTAAGTCTCAGAGTGAGCATTTCTTTTCTATCTCAATATTAAATGGGGCTCAGATCCTGTAATTAAAGCTTTATCTATTTATTTATTTGTTTGTTTGTTTTAATTTAACATCCGAGTGAAAGTGACATTCGAATCTCTCCAGTGGCCCCACAGCTGCATAGCTTACAGGGAACAAAGATAGGCAGTTCCCATACAAAAAAGTGCCCTTCCTCAAGGGCCATCCAAACTAAAAAGACAAAGTCCAATGAAAAACAAAGTGTATTATGCAGGTAAAGTGTCAGCTCAAGTATAGGCGCCTGACCTTGTAAACCTATTAAATTGCCTTCCCTCTACAATTCAACATTTGTTCATTTCTTCTGCATTAAATGTAGTATTCTTTTTCAGAGCAAGGGAAGCTGGTGATATGGGTTTTAAAATTCAGTTTTGTTTTTTCTCAAAATTGCCACCACCTGCCATGGCACAGACTGACTCCTTCCTCAAGAATGCTCAGTCCACACTCTAGAGTCGAGATCTTCTCTCCACAGCTGCCCCTCCCCGCCACTCTGTGACATTCAGCTGCAGTGACCAGTCATTTGCCTTCATGAGTCAGCACTTCCCAGTACCTACTAGCCCTTTTCGCAGTATGCCCTGCACTGGCTAATGGAGACACTCATCTGTGTCATAGCACATAATTTCTGTTCCCTGACTGCTTATTTCATATAGAGTTTCCAAAATGGCCACACTGAATATTTGTGCAAATATATATTCATGAGTATTTGTGTTACAAGACTTCCCTTATATAAATATCCATGAAGAGCAAACAGAGTTGCTAGTAGTAGAGTAAACACATGTGCTGTATTCAAGCAAATAATTGCAATTTCTGTCACGCACCCCAGATCTCCATATTAATAAGGAGAGGAATGCTCTGGCTGCACACTGGGCCCAATCAGCAAAAATCCCCAAACAAGTCACATCTCTAGAGCAGAGTTTTTTAGAGTCTGAATATTCCCCATCAGGAGCTCTGCATGCTAGGGAGACCAGATGGAATTTAGGCTCTTGATTGGAGGAACATTAAGGCATTAATTCAGTTGTCAGGCTGCATCTAAGATAACCGTGTGCAGAACATGGAGATAGTAATAAAGGCTGCAGTAGGGGCTGGCCGGGGGCCTCAGAACATTTTGGTAGTTTAAGTTCAGCATGGGGTCAGCAGCCAAAATCTTAAATTTGGCTAGTCCCCAAAATTCAGCTAAGAGTACCAGCTCTCTGCACTTCTAAAGGACTCTGCAAAATATGATTCTGACTCTGGCATGCAGATAGCCAGAGAGGACTGAATAACCTAGAGATGATAGGAGGAAGCGAATACGAATGGAGACCTAAATGTAACTGTAGAGTATAATCAGACCCCTAATCTGAGGCTATTCAGCATGATGACCTTATTGGGTGGCTGAGGCTCCTCCCACTGTCTGCAGTCGCGCACATTCCTTACTGTCCTTAACTGCCAACAGAGCTTGACAGACAGTCAACTTCTCGGAAGCCTGAGGCTGGAATGACAGCTTCTACTTGAATCTGGCCTCCCTTTGGGAACAGCTTGCATGATTCTAACGATAGTCCATGATGAGAGGGTAGAAAACCAGAGGTGGGACTAAGTGGCTATGGTGAGACTAAGGGCACATCTATATTTACCAGAAAAATCGATGCACTGGCAGTTGATCTTCTAGGGTTCAATTTAGCATGCCTAACAGAGCTGCACTTGATCAAAACAATCAGTGTGCCCGCCATAGACCATAGTACTCCTTGCAGATATCAGGAGTAAGGGAAGTTGACAGCAGAGTTTCTCCCAATGACCTCCTTCTGTGGGGATGGTGGCAAAAAAATCAATTTATGAATTGCTAAATCCAGGTTTACAATTTTCATAGATGGAGTAGCGTATCTTAAATCAATTTTTTTTCTCCTAGCATAGGCCTGGCCTAAGATTCAGCGAGCCCCCGATGTCCCAGAAGTTGTGAGAGTTGGAGCCCTGGGTTCTGTCCCATTTTGATAGAAATCAAAAGGGACTGGGGATGCAATATCCCAAGGAATTGATAATGAGAATTATCAAAAACAGGAAAACTGGGTTTTTTCATCCCCAAAAATCCAAACCTCAGAACCTCTTAAAAATACCTCTTATTAATCACTCTGCAGAAAAACTTGGATAGAGATTGGCAGAATCCAAATGGCTCATGCACCTCTTATTGCTGTGTGATACGCTATTATTTAATATTGGTGTTCCAATGGGGGCTGGAAATCCCTTTATAGCTTGTGTAAATATTTTATGCTTGTTACTGTAAATAGAAAAGCTTATGAACCAGCATGGAAGAGAGGGATGGGAGCTGGGCTCTGGACTTGCAGCACAAAGAGCACCGTGTGTGGATAATTCAATGTGCCAGTATCAGCTGCCTATGAGCCCCACAACAGGAATGGAGAGATTTTGGTTGCTCTTTCCTGCCAGAGCACAGAGAAGAAAGAGATGAGGATGCAAGAGGAAGAGCGACTTGATTAGCCAGGCCACTGGGGAACATTCTCTAAGAGCACCTGGGCTTCAATGGAGTTGGGGTGGCTAAAAGATGATCTACATATATGCAGCTTCTACACCCCAGTCAACTCCAAACTTAGAGTGGACAAACTTGACTCAGTTCCAAGGTGTTTGTATTAGAAGAGAGTTTATTCCCCTAAATTTGGGGGCTAAGAGTGTCAACACCTTGATATGGCTATAGGTGCATCCATTCCAGAAGAAAACAACAAGAAGTCTTGTGGAACTTTATAGACTAACAGATATTTTGGAGCATAAGCTTTCATGGGCAAAGACCTGCTTCATCAGATGCATGAGTTGGGGGGTGGTTTCAGAGGGGTATTTAAAGAGTGGGGTCCCAGAGCTGACAAGGTCTATTCAGCAAGGTGGAAATGGCCCAGTATCAATAGGGAAAAAACAAGTCAGATTAGACAGGGGGATGTGAGCCCTCGTCAGAGTCTAATGGGGAGATATTAACACCCAGGGCAGAGAAGCTGCCTTTGTAAATTGCAAGCCATTCCCAGTCTCTGTTTAATCCTTGGTTAATGGAGTCAAATTTGCAAATAAATTGCAGCTCAGAGATTTCTCTCTCCATTTGATTTTTAACAGTTTTTTGTTTCAGGACTGTCACCCTTAAATCTGCCACTGAGTGTCCATCCCTCTTCCTGAAGCAGGTCATCTAGTCCATTCCTCTTCCTGAAGCAGGCTCAACCCTAACTAAATCATCCCATCCAGGACTTTGTCAGGCTGGGACTTAGAAACTTCTAGGAATGGAGGTTCCACCACCTCTCTAGATAAAGCATTCCAGTGCTTCAGCACTCTTCTGGTGAAATAGTTTTTTTTAATATCCAACCTACACCTCTCTTGCTGTAACTTTAGACCATTACTTCTTGTTCTGCCATCCATCACCACTGAGAACAGCCTCTCTCCATCACCATAAGAGCCCCCCTTCAGGAAGGTGAAGGCTGCTATGAAATTGCCCCTCACTCTTCTATTCTGCAAACTGAATAAGCCCAAGTCCCTCAGCCTCTCCTCATAGGTCATGTGTGCCAGCTGCCTAATCATTTTCATTGGACCTGCTCCAATGCATCTGTATCCTTTCTATACTGGGGGGCCCAGAACTGGACACAGTATTCCAGATGAGGCCTCACCAGTGCTGAATAGAGGGGAATAACAGCTTCTCTAGATCTGCTGGAAATGCTTTTCCTAATGCACCCCAATATGCCATTAACCTTCTTGGCTATAAGGGCACACTGACTCATATCCAGCCTCTCATCCACCATAATCCCCAGGTCCTTTTCTGCTGCACTGCTACTTAGCCAATCAGCACCCAGCCTGTAACAATGCTTGGTATTCTTCCATCTCAAGTGCAGCACTTTGCACTTGTCGTTGCTGAAACCTCATCAGCTTTCTTTGTCCTAGTCCTCCAATTTATCTAGGTCACTCTGGACCCTATCCCTCCCCTCCAGTGTATCTACCTGTCCCCCTTGTAGCCCCTAAAGCCTCTTTCTTAGTCTGGTCCTGTGCATCTCAGGCCATTTCCAAGAGCGATGGGTACCTATATCGCAGAAAAGCCATCAACAAAACTACATGTCCCCCTGTTACCCATTGCAACAAAGCAGCATCCAAAGCAGGTCTGAGATGCATGGAGAGGTTGGTGTGGAGTGCAAGTTTGCTACCCATAGTGCAACCATGTTATGGACAAAGACAGGCCTTCAAACTCTGGGGCCATCTAGCCAACAGTGTCTGTCACCACCAGCATTTTTAAAAACCAACCTCAGCACCCCAAGAGTGGTATGAGGGGCCTATAGAGGTAACATACAGCATCTCTAGGGAGAGAAACAAAGCTGACATAGCTGTAATCTGCAGCATCTCCCCCCAGAAAGTAACTAATGGGATCTCCAAAGGGCATGTTACCCCAGCCCAGTGAATCCAGGGCAGGGGATTTTAGTAGCCTACATAAAGTACTACCCTTTGCCTGGTACCTGAGAATAGAGATTGCAGCTGGTTTTTCACTTCCTACATGAATATGTGATCTCAGGGCATGAAGTGAAGGGGAAAACTTCATAACAAACAGAAACAAACAGCAGGCCCAAGGGCCCTATTATGCATATGTTTGCAAAGTGGAATGGGGCTGTGATGCCGCTGGGGTCTTTAGCATATTAAAAATCAGACTCCAAAGCCTGTAAATAAGTGAAGAGATCTGCAAGTTTGCAGTGTAGCATGGTGTGGTGGTGAAATCCACAAATCCCTCAGCTACGGCTGCACATAACTCTCCTCCCTCTGCCCCCATGCTTTTTTCCAATGAAACTCCTCTAGGGGTCTCCACTGTTGGAAAGAGGCTGCATTTTCCCACACCAAGGGAAGTTGCGGGTGGGATGGAGTGAGCTGCTTTCACTAACTTAGATCACAAAACTAATTCTTAATGCTTTCAGGTAAGTGTTCCTGGGAGGATCTCAAATCCTTGAAATACAAACTCATGAGCTCCCAAGGGGAGCAGCGAAAGGATATATTAAAATACAGGGATTGCTTCACCAACTTCTGAAATACAGCATCCCCTGGGGAGGGATGCAGCAGCTGCTCAACAGTGCACAGTACTACTACACAGCAGTTTGGACCAGGATGTGGGAAGGAGTGCACTTGAATAAAACCAGAGGAGGGATTTAAATCAGATGGAAGGAGTTGGAATCTGGCCAGATGAACTACCCTTTACATTATGGAGAGATGCTACAGAATCAAAGGGCTTAGGGTGTCTCAAAGCCCAGGTCTGCAGACTGACTCAGACTCGTGCCCTGGTGCTAAAAATCAGCTGGGTAAACTTTCATCCAAAGCCCAGAGATAGAAGCATGTTTCAGAGTCTGTGCTCCACGTCAACTACAACATCTACATAACTGTAGTCATGGCCCCCCTGTGCTTTACGAAGGCTGGCTTATGTGCCTAACTCAAAGATGCCTTAGGTAAAACAGGTCATGTAGCATGTCATTTTAAAAGTTGTAAGCCAATGAATCTGTATATCCTACTTTTGTCCATGTATCTTTCTTGTATATGAAGTTAGAAATATAAAGCATGAATCTGTTTATAATTTTAAATGTGCTAATGAGTTATTAGAGATACTGTACTTCAGAAACTGAATGGGTCAGTCATCCAGTCAACTACATGTTAACAGTTTTGTTTTTCCCATAAGTCCAAACTGTGGTTGGTCCTAGAAAGACACGTGACCATGCCTCCTGATATTGGAATCTGTCTTGAATCTGGTGTTTTCACATGGGCATGGGGAGACTGAACAAGGATTTCCGACTTGTGGGAAAGTCTATTTAAAGGATAGAAAACAGTCAGTCTTGTCTTCAGCTGGCTTTGGAAATCATCTCCCCATTGTAAGAGGATACACATGAAAAGACCTAGAAACAGAACTGTAGGGAAAAGGAAGGTGACAAAACTGCTGGACCAAGGACAGAAAAAGATCAATGCTGACCTGAAATAAGAAGGGCAAGAAACAACTTCAGTGTATTTAACTTTAGCTGGTGTGTGTAACCCCAGAGGCACTGAGACCATGTGCTTGGGAGAGAAAAGTGTCTGCTATACAGCCTTGGCTGACAGTCAGCTGGTCTTAATCTCATGTGGTACAGCACAGGGCTCTAGTCCCTATGGGTGCAGGTCCAATCCCTTCTGCTAACAACCCATTTCTGTTGGTCCTATGCATGTGTGTTTTGTTTACTTAAATCTTACTTTTTGTATTTAACAAAAACACTTTTGTTCATTATCAGCCTCCATGTAAATAATTGTTCCGAGATGGGAAAAGGTAGCAAACACCATGCATCTCTCTTCCACTGGTAAGGTAAGCCCTCTTTATGATCTTACTCTTGTGTATAAGTTTTACATAGATTAAGTTAGCTTTATCTGGGAGTTTGGTCCATTTGTGGGGTTGGATTCCTGGGTACCATTAATGGTCTTATAGCTGAGCCTTCCCAGAGCTCTGTTAGGAAACTCTTACATTACCTCTGCACCTTGGCCACACAATAGTGTCTGCCCAGTAGGACAATGTGGTGGGAAGCTCCAGAGGGCAAGAAGGTGAGCTCAATGGCTTGATCAGCATACCAGGGGACAACCCCAAGGGAAAGCTTGTGACCCAACCTTCACAGCTGCTTTTAGCCCTGTACTACAGGCCTCGCAAACAGGAGTTTGTAGACTTGGGCTCTGAGACTCACTGCTATGAAGAAGAAGAGAGACAAACCTGATTGCCCACAATATTTAGGGACGGCACTGAGGTGAGTGAACACCAACTGAGTCACAACATTTCTTCCTGCAGCACCCATGAAGACTGTTCAGGAACATTGCAATCTAAACTTAATTTAGAGGCATCTAAAAGTTTCAGAGGGACCACAGAGCAGAGATTAAACCAAAGCCATTAGCACAGAAGTAAAGTTCCTCTAATTCACTTTATCCTTATGAATCAACAATTTTAGTCAAAGCTATTAAATATCCAGTGCCACACAATTTCCAGTGTATTCTCGTTCAGGAGATGGCTAGGTCTGCATAGCACCTGTGATAGTAAAAAGAGCTTGAAACATAAGGTCTCATACCAGAGTCCTGTTGCGAGGCTGGGTCTAAAGTAATGGACAAAGCTTTGCTGATATAAAGCAAAGTGAGGTTATGAACTAAAGGCAGGGCCTAGTCACAAAAACTGGCAAAAACAGGCCTAGTACTGTTGAAACATGCATTGCTAAGTACAAAATACTCAGACATTATTGGAGGGAAGTACCAGAACATCTCAGCACCAAGACTGGCACAAGTATGGTCCCCATAGGTAAGAGGGGTGTGTTATCCCATCTGAAAGAGGTCATGATGATGAATAAAATGCTTTACTCAAACCAACAGGTGCAGGATAACAGTAGAAGCTAGTCACATCCAGAAGGTAGCAGCTAAATATGTCAGAGGGGTAATAAGCAACTTGTTTGCACTGGGGTACAAGATGAGGTGTTGGGGTGTGGCTGAGGGGCTAGTGGGAAGTCTCAAGACTAATAAGCTTGTCCATTGTCATGGTAATCACTGAGCTGCAACGTTGGCAATAAACTTAAGAGTTCCTTTGCTGAAAAAACAAATTTGTGAACTTATTGGGTAGTTCAAAGTCTGCTGTCTCCATTATCCACCCAGAGCTGGGGCAGCACACAAAAACCCCCATGTGCACCTAAGTGTCTGACATCACAAGCCTGCAGCCATGTGTTGTAATGCAGCCCGTGTCACCAAGACTGTCAATCAGCTGTAAATGGGATGAAATGCAAGTTCTTCTGCAGCCATGGCAGCTGGTCATACTTGCAGCCTGAATTCAGAGAGCCCACTGGGTCCAATTGCCCCTGTAATCTTCCCCTGCTAGAAATAGTCACCTAAGTAGGACACCATTCAATTTCCAGTGAGAGCTCCACTGGAGCAATCTCTCTTCTTGGTCTCAACAGGATGCATGTTAAGATCCTCATTCCAGTGCATTTTTCACCTCCAACTTAACAACAACAGTGACTTTACCATCTTTGGTGCCAATGAGGCACAGATTAGGAAGTCCCCACTGGTTTGAAGGCAGGCAGAATATCTGGTGTATACACTTCCAGACAGTCGGATGGTAACAGCATCTCTGGGATAGGAGTAGGGAGTTGGGAATGCCTCAGGCAGTTTGTCTTTCTTAAAACTATAGTTAAGGATTCAAATCGCTACCCATGGGGGTAACCTTAACAGTTCAGGAGTACAAGCGGTGAGCCAGAGCAGGAGTGGGAGCCAGGTCCTCTGGGTGAGTTGCCAAGACCTCAGGGATTTCATGTCTCTGTGCCTCAGTCCTTCTATCTGAAGCACAGGAAAAACACTAATGAATGAGCACTGCCCTGGACAAAATTGGAAAACCTTCAATTGCAGGGTCCAGAACTAGGTTCCCAAGCACTTTTACAATATATTATTGATTTGTATTGCTAATGGAAATTCTTCAATAGCTCAGAACGAAGCCACATCTCTCATGTTGCTTTCAGTTACACTTTATTCCTGCCAGGCACGGAACAAAAAATCCCAAATAGACAGGTGCCACAAAGCAAGTTACAGCAGAGCTTCCATGGCACAGGGTTCTATTGACTGAGCTACTGGAGACTTTCCATTATGACATGGAAGGCTGAAGTGGGACCATGGGAGAGCTCCATTTTTAAAGCTGGAATTCCAGGCAAGGGATGGAGCTGTGCTGAATGGAGAAGAGCTGTGAATCAGCTGAGGTGAGGGGGTTACAGAGAGATGAGAAAGCACATGAATCCTGGCTGAGCATTTGCTTTCACCTTACTATGCTCTGCACTAGCAATTCTGGTGAATTACACAGGCTTGTCTGGAGTAAATACAAGTCATTAAATAAAGCAGCTAGATTGATAAGGATCTTGTCAAACAGGTACGTACTGACCAATCAAATCACCCCTCAGCTGTCTCTCTAATGAGCCATATAGCTTTGAGGGACTTAATGAAGCATGATCATTTTTGTGGCTCTTTCCCAAACACTCCCATTTTTCAACATCCTTCCTCAATTGTTGACAACAGAACTAGACACTATTCCAGCAGCACTTGTGTCACGACTGGATTTTTATATTATATATGGAAGCCATTTTATGTGCCCAGTGTATCTATTAGCCCCAAACATTGCGCTGTGTCCATGCCTCACTTCTCTGCAGTAGCAGGAAATGGAGTGCCCATCCATATCCCACCATCTGCAGAGAAGCGAGGTGTAGCACGCCAGGAGGGCAGCACAGCAGAGCTGAGCAGGCTATCAATCTCACTCCCTGGACACTTAGTGGCAGATTTAAGGGTAAAAGTCCTGAAACAAAACAATTTTAAAAGTCAAATGGAGAGAGAAATCTCTGAGCTGCAATTTATTTGGAAATTTGACTCCATTAACCATGGATTAAACAGAGACTGGGTGTGGCTTGCAGCTTACAAAGGCAGTTTCTCTGCTCTGGGTGCTAATATCGCCCCATTAGACTCTGACAAAGGCTCACATCCCCATGTCTGATCTGACTTGTTTTTTCCTCTTTTGATAAGTACTGTTGATACTGGACCATTTCCACCTTGCTGAATAGACCTTGTCAGCTCTGGCCCTCCCTTTTACTGGGACCCCACTCTTTAAATACCCCTCTGAAACCAGCCTCCCACTCATGCATCTGATGAAGCAGGTCTTTGCCCACGAAACCTTATGGTCCAAAATATCTGTTAGTCTATAAGGTGCTACGAGACTTCTTGTTGTTCTTGAAGCTACAGACTAACATGGCTACCTCTCTGATACCTGTGTAGTGAGTGTCAGGGGATAGGGGAGGTGACTCCTGCCACTTTCACCTTGCCTAGCCTTCAGCAAGCTGCAGCCCCCATTGCCTGGGGTGGGGAGAGGATAAGGGACAGGATGGAGCAGCGGTGGGGCTGGACAAGGCCTATGGCACTGGGGGTAGGAGGTGTGGCCCTAGGCCCTAGCCCCATCTTGGGACAGGCCTGTACAGAGGTAGAATAACCTCTTTACTCAGTGCTTAATCAGAGGGAACAAGGCTACCTCCGCACTGCAACCCACACCCACAGCTGACCAATGTCTCAGGCTTGCTGTGGATAAGGTGGGAGGTTATAGTATTGCAGCATAGATGTTCAGGCTCAGGCTAGAGGCCAGGCTTTGAGATCCAGTGAGGAGGCATGTCCCAGAGCTCAGGCACCAGCCCAACCCTGCACATTTCATTGTGGTTTAATAGTGTCACAGCCTGAACCCAAGTCACGGATGTTTTATTGCAGCCTAAACAGGAACAGATCACACCTGCTCAGTGATTCCCAGTTTCTAATTACCGTGGAAGGGATCCAGCTTATTAGGGCTTGAAAATCAAGTCACATGGAACCAAAGCAGTTAGTTTGTGGCACTGAGAAGGCAAAAACGGGCCCAGATGAAAGGCCCTGGTGAGGCAGCACTGAATGAGATGTCCTGTTTGGGGAAGATGAAACAACATCTAGAGATAAGTGCTGAACTGATTAAGGTTGCATGACAACAGCAGGAAACTTGGCTGGTGATCAAGGTGCAATAGGAAAAGCTGGGGGTGGGGGAGGGTTGGGGGAGGGAGTGGGGGAGAGAATGAGATAAGCTAGACCACCACCTTCAATCTGACAGAGAGGAGACTCCAACCTCACAAAAGTAAAGAAAGCCCTAAATACTAAGCTACCAACTCAAACAACATTAGGCATCTTTGTAAGTGGTGGAGCCTGAAGGGTACACCTCTCACCCACCCCAAACACCAGGACCCTTTGGAAGCACAGGAGTCACTAACAGGGACAGCATAGAGAGACAGCCTCATCTGAGCTGCACCTGTAAAAGGCAAGTCTACACTTAGGGGAAAATTGACTTAAGATGTACAAGTCCAACTACATGAATAGTGCACCTGGAGTTGACATGTCTTTATGCAGCATTCCCACAGTAAGAGGACAATGGGAGAAAGTCTCCCATCAACTTCCCTTACTCCTTGTGACTCTGGAGTAATAAGGGCAGGGTGTGTGTGGGTGTGGGTGTGTGTGTGTGAACCACAGAGCTAGGAGTCACTGATTTAGCACATCCCTACTAGACATGCTAAATCAATTCCTGGGAAATCAGTTAAATGTAGACAAGTGCCATGAAGACATAACAGACCTGGTTTACTGCCACACTCGCAATGCCAAATGATGGTGCCTAGAGGTTTCAGTAAGGATTGACATTTCTTCTGTACTATGTGGAAATATATCTCTGTTCTCTCACAGTGCTTCTCAACATCTCCATTCTCAGTTTCTTTCCACTTATGTCCTTAAGACAACACTTGGCTTCTTGTTGCAATCCTGATTCCATGTTCCTGTGTGCTCAGAGAATTCGGATCACAAGAAACCTACATCTGATTTTGGAAGTCACTGGGTTCTTAGAAGCAGGTATTCAGGAATTAAGAGATGGTCTCTCAGTTCCTGGAAGCCTTTAGGCATGCTCCCTCTAGGAGAGGCCCAATTAGCATTATGTCACAGGTCTGCAAACCTTGATCACTAGAGCAATGCACAGATGCAAAAGTTTGGATTTGCATCCAAGACACAAAGTTAGTTTATGTCCAACCTGCATTCCACTTTATTAATAGCACCACATAAGCACATTAGTGTTAGAGCCCTGCATATATACAGACAGTTGGAGCAATAGTGGATTTACAAAAATGGTGAACAAAACAACCACATCCACAGATGCAGATGTCCACAGATTTGCAGGGGTCTACTGATTACTTCTTTTGACGGTGTGTGGGGAGCTCACGTACATCTGGAGACATGACTAAAGTGACCGAGAGTTAAATGATTAAGTCTCCCACAAAGTCTAATGGTATATATCCCGCCAGACACCTCTCCCACATCGCCAGGGATACTTTAGCAATATCCTAATTTCCTCCCCTTTTCAGGACCCATTCAAGAACTTACTCATTTCAAAAGGTGATTCTAACAAATCCTGTCTTGGGGGAAGGAGTCCTGTTTGTTGAGTCCTCCAGTGCACACAAGCCTTCAGACAATTTAATGTCTCTTTCCTTATTAATCAAAAAAAACCAACCAAACAAAAAATCCATGCAAACTGACACTCATCACTCCAGGCCTCCTAGAGTCCCTCCTAAGTCTCTCGACCCAGAGCATTTCTCATGCTTTTCCCCTATTGACTCAGCAGTCACCTTCTGACTCCCAACAGAATGCAACATTGTGGCTATGTCTACACTAGGGGAAAACTTTGAAATGGCCATGCTAACGGCCAAATTGGAGAATACTAATGAGACACTGAAATTAATATTCAGCACCTGATTAGTATGCTGCTGGCTGTGGCACTTCAAAAATGCTGCATTTCATCTTCATGGTGGTCCTTTTTGAAAGGACCCTGCAAACGTCAAAATCCCCTTATTATCAGCTGATAGGAATAAGGGGATTTCGACATTTGCAGGGTCCTTTTGAAAAGGACCCCTGTGTAGACAAACCATGCGCAAGCAAAACGCAGCACTTTCGAAGCATCGTGGCTGGCAACATGCTAATGAGGTGCTGAATATTCGTTTATTGCCTCGTTAGTATTTTCCATTTGGCCATTAGCATGGCCATTTCGAAATTATGGCCAAATGTAGACATGGCCTGTGACTCTAAATACCCCAGCTGCAGTGGCATATTCTGCTGTTTTTATCAGGTGAGCACCTGATTCAAACTAAATGTAGCTCATCCTGTAATCAGGTCTGACTTAGCCCCAAGGCTCTCCAGCTCATGGAGCAAGACACCCTGTTACAGGGTTGAAGGAGGAAAACATCTTGCATCACTGAAGGGTCCCACCCAGAGCTGGGAGCATGCAATTCAGTGCTCCATGTCATTCCCATGGGATTAACTAAATTCTCAAGGGAATTGCTGGAGAGGTCTCATGTGGCATATTTGCTATCCAAATACCTCTGCTCATTGAAGGGACAAGCTGTTCGGGGAGCTTGTAAGAATGGTATGAAAGCTTCCATCTGCTAGCCTTAAAGACATTACTATCACTGTGCTCCGGGTGGGTAAGTAAATTAGACAGCCAGTCCTCTGTTCCGGCCTTTCCTCCCACCATTCATCTAGCTCAACAATTATCCTTTGATACCTTTCTACTAAGATCTGCAGAACATTGCAGGATAATTGAGAAACTAGATCTCTCGATTAACCACACATCTCACTGAGCCAGCTGTGGGGGAAGAGAGAGAGCCAGAGAATGAAAAAAAGGAAGACGATGGCTCAAGCATCCCTCCAGCTGTCTGCAACAGAAACCATCCCCAGGAACCAGGAAACATCTGCTGTGGAGAACCTAGGGCATTCTCCTTACTGACAAAGTATTGGGGAGAGGGAAGAAGCCGCACTAAGGTATATTAGTATGAGTTGTAAGGAAAAGAGCATATTATTTCCTGGACTTCCCTCTGGGTAAGAGAGGTGTTCAGTCTACATGACCCGTTCAGTCCTTGGTCTCTGCCATCAAGGGGCCCAAGTTAGTGCCAATTGTGATGTGGAGTCCTGTACGCTAGCAAGTAGGCCAAAATGACCCCAATTCACTTCACACAGGTGGTCACTGAACAGACATGAGATGGGAATGACATTTGTTCAATACTGACTTGGTCCAGCTTTTACTGGTGTTGTAGAAATGGCAGTTTTGTCTAATTGCAGTAACATAGTTCCCCAGTTCATAAATCCCATTTTGTCTTGTTCCTTCGGCTGACAGTACCTCACTTGTTTAATCATTCATACGGAAGAGGCATATTAACTTTGATAGACATGGCCAGGGGCTAGGCTGACCTAAAGCCTTTTTGCTCACTCTGAAAGGCCACAACTGCATCATGATGCGGACCATTGCTTATGTGCAGTAAGGTTTTGTAGGAGGCCCAACAGGTGGCTTAGTACTCTCTCACAGGTATGGCTGGTTTGTCTGTCTCTCTCTCTGCTAACTTTTGGCTGGACCTAAATAGATAAATGCTCTGCAGACAGACACTGCCAAAATCCACCCCCAGGATAGGGTGATACACTGGGGTTATCAGATGGATTCTTGACTCTCAGCAGCAGTTGGCTCTCCCAGGACTAGGAATGAGTGCTATTGAAGGATATATAATTTGGGAATCCCTATGGATGGGTGAACATTGAGGATTAATTCCCTACTTGTGTCTGCAGACAAGAGCCCTCAAGCTAGGGCCAGGTCTATGCTGGAGCAATGTCTGCAAAAGCTTGAGGCTGACTCAGTCACGTGGTAAGCAGTTTGTGAACGGCCAGGATCTGTGTGAAAAGTCAGCTGTTACATATGCAGCAAAACAGGATAGTGTAGAGGATTTCATTATTTTCTACCATATATGGGGACTTGGTCTTGTTGGCTACGTCTACACGTGAAGCCTACATCGAAGTAGCCTATTTCGATGTGGCGACATCGAAATAGGCTATTTCGATGAATAACGTCTACACGTCCTCCAGGGCTGGCAACGTCGATGTTCAACATCGACGTTGTGCAGGACCACGTCGAAATAGGCGCTGCGAGGGAATGTCTACACGCCAAAGTAGCACACATCGAAATAAGGGTGCCAGGCACAGCTGCAGACAGGGTCACAGGGCGGACTCAACAGCAAGCCGCTCCCTTAAAGGGCCCCTCCCAGACACAGTTGCACTAAACAACACAATATCCACAGAGCTGACAACTGGTTGCAGACCCTGTGCATGCAGCATGGATCCCCAGCTGCAGCAGCAGCAGCCAGAAGCCCTGGGCTAAGGGCTGCTGCCCACGGTGACCATAGAGCCCTGCAGGGGCTGGAGAGAGCGTCTCTCAACCCCTCAGCTGATGGCCACCATGGCGGACCCCGCTATTTCAATGTTGCCGGACGCGCAACGACTACACAGTCCCTACTTCGACGTTCAACTTTGAAGTAGGGCGGTATTCCCATCCCCTCATGGGGTTAGCAGCTTCGACGTCTCGCCGCCTAACGTCGATGTTAACATCGAAATAGCGCCCAACACGTGTAGCCATGACGGGCGCTATTTCGAAGTTAGTGCCATTACTTCGAAGTAGCGTGCACGTGTAGACACGGCTGTTGTGTGCTTTGCATCAAACTATGTTTTAGCCATGTTTCCACCCCAAAAATCACAGACTTCTGAATGTGCTTTCATGCTGTAGGACTCTAATATTGGTGGAACAGCTTTGTCCCATCTGTATTCCAAGACTGAACTGTGTTTTTACCACTTAATCACAACAATAAAAGCTTTCACCTAAGGTCCAGCACTAGCAGATTTGCTCATTTCAGACCCCTCTTGCAGTGTCCAGTGGGCTTCCTGCACATGTGGTGTTTAAAGACCACGCACAATCTTTCTGCACCTTACTGGTGTATGTTCATACTGCTAGGCTCTTCCTCTCTTCTGCCCATTAACTGAGCAAATGGGATTTGGGTTCACTAGGCATGTAAATGTCTTCAAATTCAGTTGCCCTGGGCTGGCATGCAGCTCTGATAAGAGTGGGCAAGTTTGCAGAAAATCTGGTGTTGCCCAGAGCCCACACTCCTCCCCTACTCAACTTCCCCTCCTCTCCTGCCTGCCTAAGTCTCTGGAAGGGAGTTTGGATTGGGGAGAGGTGTAGGGTCTGGGGTGGAGTCTGGGTGCAGGCTTTAGCACAAAGGGGCCATATAACTCACTAGCTATGGCTCTGATGATCCCCACTCCTATTGCTAGTCTTTCTGGCAGATAAGGTTGGAAGTGGCTTTAATTGCTCACTATGCCTTGACTGCCAGCTCTGCTGCCCATTCACCCTAAATAAAGGCTGTCCAAGTATTGGTCTGGAGCTAGGTCTCCACCAAATCTCCTTCTCCCATCCTTTTCATCTCATTTCTCATCCAATTTGTTAGATAATCAACCTGCTGCAGGACAGCACCCTTTCCTTTTCCTTCCCCCAACCTCCACCCCTCATGTTAAAAGCTCTGAACAAACCTTCAAGAGCAGAACCTAGGCTGGATGTTGAGGAATCAAAAAGTCTCTAGCAGCTGTTACTGAGCCCTGAATTGCCATTAATCAACCAATCAATACCAGAGGCTGTCTCTGCTCAATAAACCTTCCTGTGTTTGTGGCATGATCCTGTTTTCTGGGCTGCTGCTGCTGCTGCATGGAGCTGTGGTGACATCAGCATCCCCCCGGGTGACTGCTGGGTCCATGCCAGGGCATAAAGAGACAGCACAGAAACATGGGGTCTGCCTGTGTCCAGCAACCTAAATAAAGAATGCCTTTTATATTCTCTTTTTTCTTCCCCACTGCATGTAAGGGATGGAGCTGGGGTTGCAAAGGGAATGGCTTGGAATCTGGAAGCCTTTACTGAGATAGCAAAGCTTCCTTTACATCTCTGCAATCCAGTATTCCATCAACTAGTTCACTGACATACTGAAAGCAAGCCTATGCTGTGAAGGTCAAGACTATCCCCATTTAACAGTTGCAGAAAATGATTCACAGAAAGTTTAAGTTCTTTTACCAGTTCCCAGAGCAAGTTGGATGCAGAGGTAGAAGTCTAAATCATACTGTTTCTCAAAGCTAGCAGTGGAACCTTCCCAGCAAAAGAACCATGATCAGAAGCCAGTTGCTGGAGTTTGCTTTTCCCTGCTCTAACAACTAGGTCATAGAACCTCCCTTTATCATTGTCTTAATGCAGTATATTGGATCAAGTTTGTATTTCTTACCCTAATGTAGAAATTCTCCTTGATTAGCTCCTCTTTGTCCCCACATCCAGTTTGGGTCATTGTATGGGGGGCTGGCAGGTAGCCTCCTGGAAAAGGCAGAAGAGCCATGAGAGTTCCAGGGGCAGCACAGCAGTTATGTAATGAGAAAACATTAAAAACAAAGGGCTAAATTGTCATTCCAGTTGTAGCCCAGAGAGAAGTTTACTTTATAGCCTTAGCTGAGAAACAATTGGCTTTTAGTTCATGTGGTAGAGGCACATGGCTTTAGCCCTTGAAGTCACAGGTTAAATCCCACCTTCAGCGTTTCCCCTTACATAGTGATTCAGTAACACAACTTCAGTGGGGTGCAGGACTGGAACCTTAACCATTTGCTAACTTTTGTTGTTTTTAAGAAGCAGCAACACAGGGCATCCTGCTTTCTTAAAAAGGGATGGGTGCTCCCAAGTGCTATAAATGGGGATCTGTCAAGAGTTACTGTAGTGGTGCTGGGCTGATACTTGCTGATAATGAAGTAGGCTCGAATGTTGGACTCTTTGGAAACAGCCACAAGATCTAAAAGAATCAGAACAAAGTAAAATAAAAATTTTTTTAAATGGTGACTTTGGAGTCATGCTGTCGCAAGGGGATTAGCAGAGCACAGGAGCTAGCTCTCCCACCGTAGTGCTTGGGTACGCTAGGCCTGTTGACAGCAGATGCTGTCTGCTTAGTTAAGCAACCTTGGGTCTCCTTAGGAAGGGATTTTCCACACCTCTGCCTGGAAGTTAGCCTTTCTAATAAGCCTGTTGTTTAAGCTGCCACTTTCTCCTTAAAAACCTGCTTGCTCTTTATTCTAAATAGACAACAGATAACACCAAACCAACATTGGCTGGCTGAAATGCATCATTCACCCCCTGCAGTGATGGTCACATTCCAGGCCATGACCAGGGACTTCAGAAGAAGAGAGATGATTAAAGTATAAAACAAGGTGTCAAAAGCACTTCAGTTCATAACTTAGGTCTGTCGCTGTTTTTCTGTGTGACCCTAGGTGAACACCTGCTGCACCTAAGTTTCCCTCTCTCTAAAATGAGTTAAGATCAGGAAACCAATCAATCTAAATGAGGGGTTATGAGGCTTAATTGAGTGATGTGTGTAATGTGCTTTGAAGATTCAGAACCACAGCCATCTGTAATGTGAGCAAATCAGGGAGTTACAGCTGCTTATGCCGTAGAGGAATTTGGCCCAACTCATAATATCCAATTATTGTCAGATTGGAATCCTCTCAGCCCCTGTGACAGGGTGCCTAGTTTAAAGGACTCATAGCCTCCTCAATTCAAGGCTGCTTTGGGGAATGTTGTTTGATCACAATCACTTCTTTAGGTATTAAAAAAAAAGTTATCTAAGTGCTACAAATAACCCACTGATTTATCAACCAGCTCTTAATGCTACTCCCCAGAGACAGCAGCCTGTGATGCTTCCTTGGGGCCATATCATAATCACCCCAATTAGCCCCACACAGCAGTTGTTAAGCTCATGGCATCACTTTAATTTACAAAACAGAAATAATTAAGCAGGTGCCTGTCATAATTGTGGCTGGGAGTGACTATTTGGATGCTGACCAAGGATATTCTATGCTTCATGGTAAGGGAAACTCATTTGCAAGAGATTCTACCACATGTATGAGGCAATGCCCCTACAGCACTTTGTCACAAAACCAATGGATAATGAGCCAAAGCAAATGTAATCAGTTGTTAATGTTGGTAGTTGTTGATCCTTTGCACATATTTCTCTTTCATTCAAACACACTGATCATTAGATGTGTGGAGGCTCAAAATCTGGACCTAAACCCAGTATTCATAATTGGAACTTCTCTTCACAGGTCCAGCTGGAGTTTGGTAAGCCTTTTTCTTGGAAACTGCTATCTTCTGCCTTAGAATTTATTATAACTTTTTATTTTAATTCATTAGCCCGTCTGCTCACAAAGATAACCTTCTAAATGTGACTTGAGTGTCTACCAATGCCTGCCTCTGCAGACAGCCTAAAATGCTAGCTCTGAAAGAGATGTGAACTGATCCTAGTTATATCAAAGGCTATTTAAGCCTGGAATCAAATTATGCTAATTGAATGTCTATATTGATAATGATTTAAATGATCAAAATCATTTGAGAAAGGAGGGAGACAGTTATATTGTGAGAGTTTCTGTGTAGAGTCTGGGTTTGACTTCCCATAATTCCATTTTTATTTTCTCTCTCTGATATTTTGGCTAATTTTGAAGCATTTGAAAAGGTACTTCAAGCAATCATATTGAGGGAAGAGGCAAACCTCTCTCATGTGCCTGGTGAAAATGTAACACATTCCAGAAGCATTCCTTTCTGCACCATGATGACTGTGGTTTCCTGTCTGAGCATGCTTGTTGTCTCTTTGCTATGGCAGTCACAGGAAAGGTATTAACTGTTGTACAGTGCTTCACATAGACATCCACAATAGGTTTATGGACTGTGGAGGTCACAAATTGTAATCATGTGGCTTGACCTGAGTCAGCATGGCATTAAATTAGTCTGAATTGGCACAAGGCATGAGGTGAATGGGAAGTGTTAATTTAATGGTCTTTGGTATTAAAACCCCTATTTGGTCTAATCTCAACCATTTGTCAGCATATGTCCATCCATCCAGTTACGTTTTTTTCTATCAGATCTAACATACTCTATTTCTGCATTTCTCTTTATCTAGGCATTTATACTACATTCATCACTGTAGCATCCCCAAGATTAGACATCCTCTCTGGTGGCATATCATCCCATGAATTCCAGAGACTGCAGAGAACAGGGTTAATGGAATTTGCAACTCTATCATGACAACAGGCCAAAACCCTTAGACGAGATGAAGCAACAAAGAGGTTTAGCTGACACCCCAGTAGATATGTAAAAGGGCATTATGGGTAAATGCTTCTGAATGTCTGTCTCACTCCACTGCTGTACTTTGAATTGGAGCATCAGCTGAGAGTCTCTGGGTGCCCCTTGCTGTGTGTTTTGTTTTATTTTCCCCTGGTGTGGTTCACACTCTATAGTTTTACATACTTGTTTTTCCCTCCTAAATGGCTCTGATTTTAAATATATTCCTCTGCACTGGATCCACAGGGAGGTCTGCTCTGCTCTGCTCCTTTTACTTCATGTGAGCACAGATGGCTAATCTTCATTGTGTCACATCCGAGGATATGTGGTGTCAATGTGTTGTCACCAGTTGCGTGGGGAGGTTTTGCCAACCCACAGAAACAGAGAGAGAAGAAAAAACAGTGAGAAGACAAAGAATATCCAGCTCCTCCCATCACAGTGAAACCCTCCAACTTAAATGGATTCCAACCCTTCATGCTTCAGAAGAGATGTAGATTTTTGCAAGTCTTGACAGCAGTATTCATTTAGTCATTCATTCACTTGTAGGTGAAATGAAATCTGAAACTTGTGTACGGGTCCCTCAAGTTCACGTAAGCAAACTGACCAGGATCCAGCCATGTTCGAGATGTCATTTGTAATATACATAGGTTTTTAATTCTATCAGACCACCTTGAGAGGCTGTGCATCATATGTTCCTTCCCTCTGCCCCATCAGTGCATGTTCTTTACTCCCTGGTCTTTGTAAGTCCCAGAGGCATCTCTAGAAGTTTTCCCATAAGATGCTCCCATGAGAAGTGACGCTGCAGTTCTGTTACTTGTACTTCTGTGGCACTAAGGCACCATTTCTCACAGTGCCCCCTGACAGGGACAGTTGCAATGCAGAGGGCTGACCCAGCATTGGATGCAGTGGGCTTTGTGCTGACTCAGCACTGCCATTGAATGAAACATAGCTGTGAGCTGACCCAGCACTACATCTATGATTAGATGTAGTGTGTTGTATCTTAAGAAGTGAGCAAACTGTAGCAACAAAATGATTTATTATGCAAAGTTTATTGAATCTTTTGGATTTTCAGTGCTTCCTTCTGTGTCACATGGAAAAGGAAGGTCCTTTATAACAGCTTGCATATGACAGGAATATAGTCAACAGTCTATATTACTGCCCTTATCTGATGGACACTGTGCTTCCAGAATGTGAATTGGATTGCTTGTACCCAATACAACCTGTGAATCCATGGCAGGGGTCAAGGGATTGCTTTGCTTTTGCAGGCATCCCTCTATCCTATAAAAGGATCTTACATTTTTAGATCCAGGGGAACACAGTTGCCAACATTCACATGGCTGTAAGCCCAAACACAGCAACATAAATCAACATTCTGACATAATCATAACCGCACGCCAATAAGGACAATAATGAACATGCACACAATCACAGCCTGTCACATTCTAGCACACTTCAAGAGTCTTACGCTCTCTCTGACATCTTCATTCACAGTCTCACGTGTGCATACATACACACACTTGCATCAAAAGAGACACAAACACCCTCACAATTCCTGAGGAATTTCAATTACTTTAGGAGTCAAACAGTTAAAACAAAGATACCAATGATCTGGATGCTGGGACACAGAAATAAGCCTGTGCAGAAGCCGGAGGAGGTGATGCGTCATGAATTATGCATGATACAGGAAAGCCTTTATCTGTGTGGACAAAGGCCTATGCCAGGCAGCTAGGCTCTCTGTCGTACCTGTACTTTCCTTTTGCTTGTACTTTATCTCTATTTCCAGCTTGTAATTCAGCACAAATATCAGAGGAGGCTGGAAGATTAATTTTCTCCATTTGCATGGAATAGGGGCGGGGTGGAATCTCACTCACTCCAGACTTCCAGCTGATTAATCCCCAGGCAGGCATTGCGGAAGAAAAAACCGCAAAATTCTATAAGCATTGGAAAGAGGAAAAAAAACCAAGGCAATTTCATGGTTTAGGAAGCGATGTTTGGACTCTGGCACTAGCCTCATCTCAATGTGCTTTGCAGATGGCAGCTACCTAGCACTTATATGAACATAAATGACATCCTGTATGAGACAGTTCATCACAGACACGCAACGCCTGCCTTTTCTGTGCTGCCTTCCTCTCTCAATACTTCTTTGGCATACTTGCTTGTGAGCTAGCCCATACCCACTTTTCTAAGTGCCTGCGTGGACCTTTATTTCTCCTCTAGTGTCTGGATCTCAAAAGGGGATAAGTGCCTATTACAGCTGGCAACTTAGAGAGGTGTTCTGTAACTCAAGTGTAGAGGCTCATGTTTAGGCCTGCCAGCCTTCCAGGATTGTCCTGGAGTTTTCAGGAATTACAGATTAATCTGTAACTAGATGAAACATCCAGGAATACCTCCAAACAAAATTGGAAACCTTTCTCATGTTGTTGAAGCAGATCACTAAGTACAAACTCTGGTATTGACCTAACTATGGTTGCGAAAATGTACATATGGGTCACAAAATGAAATTAGTAGGCAGCAGGTTTAAAACAAACAATAGGAAATATTTTTTCACACAATGCTGTTAACCAGTGGAATTCCTTGCCAGAGAATGTTGTGAAGACCAAGATTATAGTAGAGTTTAAAAAAAGAACCAGATAAATTCGTGGGGGATAGATCCATCAACGGCTATTAGCCAGGCTGGGCATGGATGGTGTCCCTCGCCTCTGTTTGCAAGAGGCTGGAAATGGGTGACAGGGAATTGATCACTTGATGATTACCTGTTCTGTTCATTCCCTCTGGGGCACCTGGCATTGGCCACTGTCGGAAGACGGGATGCTGTGCTTGATGGACCTATGGTCTGACCCAGTGTGGCCGTTCTTAGTTCAAAGTGCCACTCCTGTGATTTGGTAGATAGGTGCTTTTGCTATGTTGCAAGCTGCTCGCCTGTGACAGTGACTGTGTCATTTTCATTTGTTTGGCCTTGCCTGTGCTGATTAGGGGAAGACTCATGCCCCAGGCTTGTTTTTTTTAGGAAGAGCTTTAATGAAATGTACTATTAATACCATAATGAAATGGTTGGGAGTACAGGGCTATATATACGTGCTACTGCTTCCTAATGGACACACTGTGAATGGGTATTCTTATGATACACGTATTGGGTCTGAACTGTCCTCTGTTCAGTCCCTTATGGCCTTTCTGACAGAGGTCAGTGCCAGATGCTTCTGAAGGAACTAACAGAAGAAAGCAATTATCATGTAACCCATCATTATCAAGACCTATCATCGGGCACTCAGAGATTTAAGGACACACAGAGCCTGGGGTTGCATCTCTGACCATCTTGGATAACAGCTACTAATGTACCTATCCTCCATTAACTGATCTAGGGTTGATTTTTGCCTTTACAACATCCTCTGGCAATGAGTTCCACAGATTGACTCTGTATTGTGTGAAGAGGTATTTCTTTTTGTTTGTTTTAAATCTGCTGTCTATGAATGTCCTTTCATGACATACTTGTTACGTTCTGACACACCAGCATGATTTTGTAAACCTCTATCATACCCTGCCTAAAGTGTCTTATTTTTCACAGCTGAACAGTCCTAATCATTTAACTGTATTCTCCTACTGAAGCTGTTCTGTGCCCTTAGTAATTTTTGTTGCCCTACTCTATATCTTGGGCAAACCATGGATTTATATTGACTGTCCTATTTCTTTTTCCTAATAGTTGCAAACATTGTTAGCTTTTGTGACTGCTGCTGCACATTGAGCAGGTATTTTCTGAGAACTATCCACAGTGACTCCAAGGTCTCTTTTTTTGAGAAGTGACGGCTAAATTAGATCCCCTCCTTTTCTGTGTATAGCTGGAATTTCATTTTCCAATGTGCATTACTTTAAATGGGCCCTATAGTGCCAATAGCTAAAAGAGATTCTCCATTAGCTCAAGTGATAGGGGTACAGAGCCGTAGAAAGGGTGTTCTATTCCTTTTTGCTCTGTGAAGTTCCTAGTGCTATGGTGTGCAGCATGGTGACTTTCTGAGATGGTCACAGATCTATTATAATAATATATATGGAGGTTTTTAAAAACTGGTTTTAAACCTTCTCCACTCTTGCTATGCTTGTGACTCAAACATTGCAGTGTTATGCCAATGTAAGACAGCTAGAAAATGTAATTGCAAATGGAAATTAATCTATTTGTGGTGTTCAGTGTAAATGAGGAAGCAAATATTAAATATTGTCATGTTGAAAATGGTTCTCTTACTCTCCCCTTCCAATATAGTGCAATTTGGATTAATGATGGACAAAGACCAGGGATTATGAGAGTCCTAGAAACAGCAACCAAGACTGACTTGTGTGGTGTGTTTGTACAATGTCTAGCACATTGAGAGAGTCCCTAGAGTGAAGAGTCTATACTCTAAAGAGACAAAGAAGGAATTTGTAGAGATGGAGACACGACTTGCTCAAGGTTGCAAGGGAAGCCCATAGTAGTGCTAACAATTTAACTGGGATTTCCAGAGTACCAGACTACTGCCTTAGCCACAATACTATCCTTTCTTTCTGTTTCTTAGAGATCACTGCATTTCATTAGAATTAAGACTATATCTACACTAGCACTTTTATTGGTAAAACTTATGTTGGTCAGGAGTGTGGGGGGGAGGGGGAAACACATACGTGATGGACAAACGTTTCACCAACAAAGTGCCACTGTGGACAGCACTATTGGTGGGAGATGCTCTCCCACCAACATAGCTACTGCTGCTCATTGGTTGTGGTTTAAGTATGCCACTGGGAGAGCTCTCTCCTGCTGATGTAGATTGGATACAACAGGAGTCCTAGTGTCCATGAAGCTGTGGAACTGCAGCAGTCCCACTGTAAGGTGGCCTAAATCTCACAGAACCTTCTAAGTGGCACTATCACCCCCCATTTTACGGAGCAGAGGGACATCATTAACTTAAAAATCCCCAGCCAAAAGTCAGGCTCATGGCTAGGAATCAGCAAGTTCAAAATATGAATCCTGCTGCTTCCACTTGCTGCCTATAGGGTCCCAGAAAAGTCAGTTCCAACTCACCATTTGCAAAGTGGAAATAATGGGACCAGTGCATCATGCTGACAGGAGTACTATGTGGATGAATTTACAAATGCACATGCAATGCTTTGAAAATCCAAAGCACTATAAAATGCAACATATAATTGTCTCTGTCTGAAAATTTGTGCGCAAGTGCTATTACACCTAACTTCTGCAATGACTAAAACCAAGTGAGATGATAGCAGGGAAAAAAAAGATCTCAGTTTGTGTTTGTCTCCTTTTTTTGTACAATCTGTTTCATTGTTTACCTTTGTAGAGTCAGTTTGTCCTGTGCAGGGGGAGGGGGGAATTATGAACAATGACAGCATGGGAAAAATATTTTAAAATACATAAATTGTAAAGGATTACTTTAAATTTCTGGAACATGCCTTTTAAGGGGGCTCTCTCGGAAGATGTCAGTGTCCCCTTAATATGTACTTGAGAACAGTGCACTTGTTAAGACACATCCTTATGTAGAGATGATGATTTGTGTCCATAGATTCACATTAAAGAACTCATCCTTTCATACGTGGAAATTTCAGTATGCATTTGTACTTGCAGAGTCATTGCAGTCACAAGCACAAAATAGAAGTCAGGAGCCAGACTCTCACACATCAGACACTCCTGCATGCTTGCATGCACACATTTAGCAAACAGCAACCTCCCACATACTTACCATACAGCACAGACACCTTTGCATACACTCTGCCACATAAATAATGTGCCAGCACATGTACACAATTGCATACGTGTGCAGTACACAACAGCCAGCAACACACATCATAAACAAACCAAATGTACATACAGTAGACCCCTGACTTACATGGAAGTTGCATTACTTGGAGGAGCCAGTGCTGGTCACTTTTTCCTGTCTCCTGTGAGATGTGGGCAGCCTAGAGACTAACTGCCAGCTCTCTGCCACTCACAGGAGACAGAAAACTGACCAGCGCTGCACCACTGGTCAGTTTCCCCATGCCTGTGAGTGCTGGGCAGCCCAGAGCCAGGCTCCAGCTCCCCATCACCCTGAGTCGCTTTAAACCAAGATACGTGCAACCTGAGTTGTGCACATCTCGGGGTTCTGCTGGACATGTGCGGGCACACAAGTTGCATACACAAACAATTTACAAATTCCCTTGTTCCTTCCGTTTCTGTCAGTTTCTGGCCTTTCCTAGCTAAGCATCAGCAACCCCTTCTTCCTTCAGCACTGAAGGCCCCAGGTGAGAATCAGTAATTTATGCAGCTTCTAATCAATGCAAAATGTGAATTTTTAATCCCCCTGGCTTTCCCACAGGAGTTACCTTCTCTGATCTTGGCTTTCTAAGAACAGAGAGGAATACATGCCTCAGCTGTGGAAAATACCATATGGGCTGCAGGCACGCACACCTTCCTGGCGATGCTTCACTGACTAAGCCAGCACCAGCTGATCACTGGCTGAAAGGCCAAATGAGAAAGTGACAGGAGGCTAGAGACTTCATTGGGATACCTACATAAACAATTCAGGATATAAGTGCTGTGGTTTTCAGGAGCCAAAGGGTTTTAAGGTAAAATCCAGCCCTTCATCTTGGGGGTGCATATATTTTCCTCTGAGTGGAACCAGATACAGTTCTACTGTAGAAGTGTGGAAGTATGCACAGGTGAGAAGCACTAAATGTGCTAGGTCAGTCCCTACAGGAGCTTTCTGCATAGCAATGTCTAAGACATGGTGAGGATGGGGGCAGGAGAAAGGGATTCATATTTTAGGACCCTTTGCCTAACACTGGTGAAAAAAGGATTAGTGGGATTAGAACCTTTTGAGCTAAAGTTAGCCTGGCCTTAGTTATGTAAAAAGAGAATTTTCTACAAAATCAAGTCGTTGCTTGCCTGGATACTCCTAACTGCTGGGTCCTGGGACTCCTCAGACTTGACCTGTCATCATTTACCAAGTCAGAATTCTCCATTCACTCATCCCCTAGAAGCATCTTTCACTCCCTTTAGAGAGGTAGGAGTGCCTACCTTATGCCTTGTTAAAACTAGGGCATAATTTCAAAATAAGGCCCCTTATTTTGGAAAAAACAAGCAGAGTGTGCACACTATCATGCCTGTTGTTTTGAAATAATGCGTTGCTTATTTTGAAAAACTGGTAGTGTGCATGGGTAATTCCTGCTGATATGAAATAATTGACCTCCAGAGGCCTCCCACAGCTGCAGCCCTGACCACTCTGGCCACACCAGGCATCCCTACTGCTCTCCTCCGCTGTCAATCAGGCCCACAAAGGGAGCAGGGCTGCTTGCACGTGTCTAGCTGCAACAGCCCTACGCGGGACACCACAATCTGAGACTAGCATGACTGACCCCAGTGCTGCCTCTGATCCCCTGATGGCTGCCAGCACTCCTGCAACTCCCATGGCAGCCACTGTCAAGGATGCAGGAGAGCCCTGATTTGGACTTATGTGGAGATCCTGTATATCATTGAAGCCTTGGAGGAGGCAACCAACCCCCAGGATCTCTGCACCAAGAAGCACAATGCAGCTATCTACAGCTGGATTGCTGCCAGCCTAATTTACAAGGGGTGTGCCTAGAGCTGGTTGAAAATCAAGGGGCTGCAGCAGGTCTACCACAAGGCCAGAGAGCAGAGCAGGTGCTCTGGGACAGCACCACAAATCTGCTGCTATTATCTCCAGCCTGATGCCATCTTGGGAAGGGGCCAGTTGCTTTCTCTGCCATCATTGTCGAGTCAGGCCAGCACATGTCCGGCAACAGTCTGCAGAAAGAACTGGTAACTAATGATTATGATGATGATGAGGAGGTGGAGACCAGCCAGCTGACCATGCCCGCCAGCCAGGAGCTGTTCTTGACCCAAGAGCTCGTTCCCACTCTCCCAGGCTTCCTCACCACAAGGACCCAGGGAGGGCACCTCAGGTTAGTTCCATAACTTTTCCTAGCCATTTCTCTTGTCTACTGTGGTGTATGATCTACCCTTAAAGCTTTACAGCAAAAGCCCATGAACAAGAAGGGCTGCCCACCTCTGAGGGGAAAAGTGGTGAGCCAAAGTCCTCTTCTCAGTATAAGGTTAGAAGTCTTGATGGTTCCAAGGCCCTGTGATAAATGGCAGCTTGACTTAAGCCAAGTGCAGATGAGTTTATTAGCTGTACACTGCATTTGCAAGCACTAAGTAAGATTAAAAAAAGAAATAAAGAAGTGTGACATTTGCTACAGAGGCTGATTTAAACATTTAAGTTCCATGCTGCAATTAGCTCCATGCTTTCTTCTCCCCTCAGGCACAGTAGTCTCCCTGTTGTCCCGAACAACATCCTGTGCTCCTTTCTGCACAGTTCCCACAGTCCCTATGATGTTGTAGCCACTGCTCTTTTTGTTAAATCTCCCCTCTTTGTTGTTACTCCAGACAGTTTTTAGTTTCCCAGGTGACATTTTAAAACATCTTTGATCACCTGATGAATGGCAAAGGGACCTCTCCTCAGAAGAGATGGCTAATTGGCAAAGGACCCACTGAGGAAAGCCAGATTTTTTTTTTTAATCCTGGTTGTTCACTCAGTGCCGGTCTACATTGTGGGACAATCTCAACCTAAAATATGCCACTCTTTCTACACAAATAGCATAGCTGGAGTTGACATACCTCAAGTTGAGTTGTTGTGGGATCTCCACTCTGGGGATGGGGGTGGGTCAAGAGGAGTGTTCTGCTCTGTTCTTGATCTGGTGGCATACCAAGCTGATGAGAGATCAGGTCAAAGGTCAATTTAGTGGGGTTTCACTAGACTTGCTAAATGACTCCCTAAAAACTTAAGAATGACCATACTGGGTCAGACTAAGGTCCATTTAGCCCAATATCCTGTCTTCCAACAATGGCCAATGCCAGATGCCCCAGAGGCAGTGAACAAGACAGGTAATCATCAAATGATCCTTCTCTTGTCATCCATTTCCAGCCTCAGACAAAGGATAGGGACACCATTTCTACCCATCCTGGGTAATGGCCATTGATGGACCTAACTTCTATGAATTTACGTCATGCTCTTTTGAACCCTGATAAAGGTCTTCACAACATCCTCTGTCAAGGAGTTGCCCAGGTTGACTGTGCACTAAGTGAAGAAAAACTTTCTTTTGTTTGCTCAAACGTGCTACCTATTTGTTTCCACTCGGTGACACTAGTTCTTATGTTATGGGAACAAGTAAATAACTTTTCCTTATTCACTTTCTCCCTGCCAGTCATGATTTTATAGCACTTTATCATATCTCCCCTTAGTTTCCACTTTTCTAAGCTGAAAAGTCCCAGTCTTTTTAATTTCTCTTCATTTGGCATCCATTCTAAACTCTTGATCATTTTGTTGCCCCTTTTTGAACCTTTCCAAAGCCAATATCTCTCTTGAGATCAGGCAACCACATCTGTACATAGTATTCAAGTTGTGGCCATACTATGCGTAACCCTTCTGCCAGAAGGAGTTGGCAGCAACCAGGGCCGGGTTCAACATCTAGGGGCTCCTTTTCCTCCATCTGACACAGAACCAGCTCAAGCCCCCACCCAGTAGCCTGGGAAATTCACACACCCTTGGGCGCCTCAGAGAGGCAGTGCTTCCCCACTCGCAAGCACAGAGTCTGAGTGTAGAAAAGAACTTCTAATAAAAGAGGCAGAAAGGTCAAGTAACATAAGATTGGGAAAATACCACACCCAGAGTTCATAACCAATCCTCAGGTAACTGTCCCAGCTCAAATGCATTGCGCAATGTCCTTGGCCTCTCAAGCTGACGAGTCCAATACTGTAAAAAGCCAATCCACACACTCAACTTCCTCTGCACCCCCAGTTCAAATGCCCCACTTACAACCTGGTCCAGTCCATGCAGGCACTGACACCTTATGCTGATGCATTGCCTCATGGAACCTGAGACAATGCCACCTTTGCGCTGGCCAAGCATTCTGCTTGTTCCTACTGGCTGTCTGCTGGTCACGCTGTCTGTCCAACCATCCATCCACTGGTCACGTCATCCATCCATCCGCCGCTGCTCCTACTGTCCGTCCGTCAGTCCACTGCTCCTACCGGCCATCCACCGGTTGTGCTGTCCATCTGCTGCTCCTCCTACTGGCTGGCCACCAGTCACGCTGTCTGTCTGTTGCTCCTACTGGCCATCTGCCGGTTGCACCGTCTGTCTGCCACTGTGGGTTTGGCCTGAGGCAAAACCATGTGATTTCAGCTTTTAGTGGCCTTAGCTGCTACCCTGTGATTTCAGCTCACAGAATCTGCCAAAGTAGAATCTCATACAAAATACAAACACTAATATCCAGCTCTACCTTTTAACAGGTGGGGAGGGCTAGTCAAACCAGGCTTATACTTATAGGGCCAAGGCTTAGGCAGGGCTAAAGCACTCAGCCAGCTAGTTCAACCCACATCCCTTCCTTTCTCCTTACAATGTTTTAAACCAGGGGAGCCATGTGTAATCCATGTCTTATGCAGCTATGATGACTGCCCTGTCCCCCACAATGACTTGCAACATTAGTGAGATTTCACACTTCTTATACTGAGTGTTAGCATAAATTGTGATTTTTACAACGTGTTTACAATAGACAAAACCTCATTTCTTCCTTGCAGCCCATCAGGCTTTCACATATATACGCCTTTGCATTCTCATGTAAATGATCTCTGGGAGATACATTCCTCCCAGCCTTCAGCAGCATTGAGTTCCTGCTGGCACATTCTTTATATCTCTCCCCCCCCGCCCGCCCCCAGCCGAGAATTTGTTGTCCCAGCAAATCACACTTCTGAGTACACCATCCATGTGAATTCCCTTCTAAGGGTCTGAGAAAACCCACTATGGCTTCCACAAGTCTGTGTGCCAGGTGTATTACGTCATCCCCAACCACTCCTGGTGCCTTGTAAGTTAGTCTGTTTATGGACTTTATCTCGCCTATTGAGCGTGGGCATAACAGGGGCTGTGGGAGCCTCTTCTGAGGACATGAGCAAGGGTGAGCCCTCCCAAGGATTCCCTTTGTACTGACATAGGCCCTTGTATCTCTTGCTCATTCACAGGGATGTCCTGGGCAAAACATCTCCGTCTGCTAATTGAGGTGTATCTACACATGCTTGGTTCTCCTCCAGACTGTCTGTAAGTGGGACAATTTCATCATCCCAGGCTAGTCTTGTTGTGGGAGGAGGGTTTCCAGCCACAGGCCTAAACACTTCTGCCTTGGGATTTAACCCTGAAGATGTTGAACCCAGCCCTGGTTGCTGCCAACTCCTTCCAGCAGAAGGGTTAAATTTTTGGGGGCTTGTCTGGGATGATGAAATTAGGATTTATATAGAGGCAATAAGATATTCTTTGTCTTATTCTTTATCCCTTTTTTAATGATTCCTAATTTTTTTTTTTTTTTTTGCTGCTTTGACTGGTGCTGCACATTGAGTGGATATTTTTCAGAGAACTATCCACAGTGATGCCAAAGATCTGTCTAAAGTGGTTATAGTTAAATTAGTTCCCATCGTTATGTATGTATAGTTGAGATTTTTCCAATGTGCATTAGTTTGCATTTATCAACATTAAACTTAATTTGCTATTTTGTTGCCCACTCACCTTCTTTTGTAAGATCCTCTTGAAGCCCACAGCTAGGTGTTTGTTTCTACTGGAGGTGCACATTAGCACATGCTTTGGCGCACATAAAAAGTTTATTCCACACAAGGATGTTAAAAACCTGCACCTGGATAGAAAACGTTAGAGGGAGCATTGGCTAGGATTGGCACTCAGCCACCACAAGCATGAATGCGTTATAGAAAAGAGAACTGGGCTCCGATGAAAATCCGTACAAAGCTTCATATGGCTATAGATGTATGCACCATATAAATGGGTATCTCTGACACCTAGATGGTTCTATGTGGTGATAGCTAGCTAATTAAACTGAGCGACAACTGCAGACGTTTTGGTGCCCACTGAAATTGGTAGGATCGCTCGTAAAGTATGCCACAGTTCCTTGAGGATAAGGGTACAAGACTGGCCCTATGTGTATTTTTTGTGGCTTTGCTTGTGCCTCTTTCATGTTCGCATGTCATAGAGATTTGTGCATTTGAGTTTCAGTGGAACAGACATTTATCTAAATAGGGTTTGCACATCCATCTAGCCAATAACAGAATTGATATTGCTCTTTATATGAGCATTAAAGGCATGTTTACACTTGCCATTTAAAGCAGAAAATGTCCCTTTTTTGTGCAAAAACCATGGGAGTGTCTATACTTGCCAATATAAAAAAAATTCAGATACATATCTCATAGAACTGGAAGGGACCTTGGTAGGTCATCAACTCCAGTCCCCTGCCCTCTTGGCAGGACCAAGCACCATCCCTTTTTTAAAAATCTATTTGCCCCAGATCCCTAAATGTTCCCCTCAAGCACTGAACTCACAACTGTGGGTTTAATAGGCCAGTGCTCAAACCATAGAGCTATCCATACCCCTAAACGACTTTTTGTGGTGAAAGTTTCACCACAAAAAGAAAACCACCTCCCCGAGACGCATACAGCTCTTACTGGGGATGCTTTTGCAACAATATGTAAGTGAAGACACATTATTGCTGTTAAGAGCTTTTTTATTTACAGCCCTTCCATCTCAGAAGTGAGTAGTGCCTAGAAGGCAGTTATCTCACAATGACACTCTCTCCATTTTTACAATAGGTCTTGTGGGAAAGGGTAGCGATTGTGAAGGCATCCTGGGTCCCTGCACAGCTCCCTCTCCAGACATTTATAAGCTCCAGTAGCTCATGATTGCTCCAAGCAGGAGATCATTTGGTCTGTAAAGCAGGATCTGTCACCTAGCCAGATGATATGAGCGCTTGCTAAGAAAAGAGAAAGGAGAGATTCAACGTTCCCAGGGGTTTACAGGCAGAGGAGTGGAAGTCTGTTTACTTGGCATCGGAGCAGCAGAGGTGCTGACCAGAAGAGTTGTCTTTGCACTCCCATGTTTATACATATCCCTGCCAAACTGTAGTTTCCACTTCATGCATCTGACGAAGTGGGCTCCAGATAATGAAACTTATGTCCAAATACATTTGTTAGTCTTTAAGATTTCTTAGGACTCAGTCTGTTTCAGCAAAAACTAACATGGTTACCCTTCTGCAACTTGAGAGAAGAGTACTTCTTTTGGGGGGCAAGTGGCAGGCATATTTACACCGTGGAATTGGTGTTTTATAATCTGTTCCTCTATACTGCTAATGTTGGCTGCAGATATAATGCTGATATTAGTGTGTTATTCTGTACATGGATGGAACAAATCTGCATGCCGATAGTTACCCAGGTCTTGCACCAACAGAGAAGAGTGGTGATGACATCTGCCTGGTAAACCAAGACCTCGATGCTAAGAGCTATATTAGTCCCAGTGATACTACATTTATATAATGCCTTTCATCCACAAAGATCCCAAAATGCTTTGTGGATTGTGTATAGAAATCACTTTGCTCACCTCTGAAATCAGACATGTCTGTGGTAAAATGCAGTAATGTTAGCTGCTGAGGAGAGGAATAATATTGTATGCACTTGAAACAACAGGCTTTTTATGCCTAGCAGAACATAATCTCTGAAACTTCAATTTGGTCGGAACATGGCTGCTAATTCTCCTGCTCTTTCAAAAATATGTGCTATGGATCCTGCCAAGAATGTGCAACGAGTATGTGAAATAATAGTCCAGGTTAAGCTATGTCATTTGCATGATGGTTCCTCCTGCAGGACAGTCTTCCTAGAACTATACTGGAGCATTGAGGTCAAGACTACCCCAGAAATATCAGTGCATTTTACTGTCACCTATTTAATTTTGTGTATTAAACACCCATTAGCAGTGGGACATCATTATTCAGGTAAAAAGTGCCCCCTACTGAATCACCAGTATCACGCTACAGAACTACTGCTGCATTGTGGCATTGGAATCAGTACTATCTCTAAGGTTTGATCTGAAGAAGTGGGTCTGTCCCACAAAAGCTCATCACCAAATAAATCATTGTGTTAGTCTTTACAGCGCTACATTTCTGCTGCTTTGTTTTGTTGGAGTACAGACTAACAGGGCTACCTCTCTAGCTCTAAGGTGTTAGCACCACCTATGCACACCCTGCCCTACTGCAAAGGGCACCCTACTAGTAGATTTGGTGTGGGGCTTTCTTCCTACTTGGAACAGGGGGATACCCTCTGAACCCTCTTTACCTCATTCTTCAGCTCTGAGGATTTTTCTGGAGATATCTAAACATCAGAGCATACTTCAGTCAGCTTCTGAGACTTCCAGCGTCACAGCCTCAGTTGCTATAGCTTCTAAATATTTTGTATTCGTGATGGGCATCCCTGAATACATCATTATTTGTTAACTACTGTTTGTTACAGTAGACCCCCAATTTATGCAGAGATTGAGTTAGTGTACAACCCCACATGAGTAAAATTTCGCATTACTCGGGGGAGCCAGGAAACTGTATCAATTCCCCACCACCCTGAGTCACGTTAAATTGAGATACGCGCAACTTGAGTGTGCGTATCTTGGGATTCTACTGTATATGCAAAGAAAACTGAGTAAATATGTTCAAATAGGTAAAAAAGCCTTTGGAGAGGATGGATTTAGATGGTGCATATAACAAAGTCAGCCTGTTACAGGTTGAACCTCTCTCGTCTGGCACCATTGGGACCTGGCCGGTGCTGGATGAGAGAATTTGCTGGATGACGGGAGGTCAATGTTTTCTAGCACATTACCAACATGCCCACTGCTTACTGGGCTCTTAGAAGACATTTAGGGGTAAATTACAACTAAATAACAGTAAAGAACCCTGAGAGCCAGAACTGGTGGCTGTAAGCTTTATAAACAACAAGAAATCCTGTGGCACCTTATAAACCAACAGATATTTTGGAGCATAAGCTTTCATGCGCAAAGACCCACTTTGTGGGATGTCTATAAGGTACCAGAGGACTTCTTGTTGTTTTTGAAGATACAGACTAACTCGGCTACCTCTCTGATACTTGTAAAGTTTATTGGAGCACAGAAACTTGGTCACACCCGCAATAATTGGTCATCCAGCTACCTAAAATCGTGCCGTATTGCGGAGTTTCCCAGACGAGAGAGTTCCAGATTAGAGATGGTCAACCTGTAGTACTGTTCTCCTGCTTGACTATGTCCACTTTGGACTCAGCAAAAAGTGAATGATCCGTGATCAGTGTCCAATTCAGTTTGAGTCAGTCAATAAAACATACTAAGTCCTGGTTTTAATGAGTTTTAAACTCTGTGTGGGTATGTACAGCATCATGATGGATTTATTTTTCTATAATTCTTTATCTCGTTTAACATGTTAAAATATTGTTCCAACTTACAGTGCAAACAGAAGTTATGGGCTTCCTGCAGAAATTATTGGGTGAGGTTTCATGGATTTTGTTATATAGGTCAGACTTGCTAGATGACCATAATCATGCCTTCTGCCCTTGAAATCTCGTAAGGGCTGTGGGAGAGGGGGAGCACAGCATTACTGGCTGCTGGGTATCAGGCTCATCCATATCATAAAAAAAGTTGAAGTATTTTACTGTTTTTAAGTATGTGTATTCTCATTTATATACCAATTATTAGAGATTTTTCATTCTACATATTTTCTTACACATTCCAAAGGTTGTTTTTTTTTATATGAACATTAACAACGTTTCTGTCGGTTTGGATTACATTAGACAGGTTTGGGGTTGGGGACTGCTAATTACAGGGACAAAAAATGGGGCCCAACGTAAAAAGTGTGTATCCCTGCTGTAGGGAACAAGCCAGCCTGAAGATTCATATCAAGGACTGTGGCACCCCCTAATGGTCTGTAACAGAAATCACCCTAGAAAAAAAGGTGAATGAAACTTTTCTGTTTTCTGTTTGTCTATAAGGTGCCACAGGACCCTTCATTGCTGTTACAGATCCAGACTAACACGGCTACCCCTCCGATACTTGAAATCAGGCAAAACTCATGGGGTGAAACCATTCCAGCCAACTGAGCCTCATAATTTTAAAATGTTTGTTGTGTTATATTCTCAATGGGTTGAAAACAAACCTAAATAAACATCTCTGTTTTGTTAATGTCAATTTGATTAGTATGGAGTTCAGCACCCTCACTTGTGTCTGTAAGGTTGCACCTGAGTGTAGGACTGTGCATAATAGTGTGTTTATTGAAGGGGTGCTCATGAGATCTGGATAACTGCCTAGGCTTCCACCTCTGAGCTTATTTATAAGAAATCAATTTAGATCATAGAAATGTAGGGCAGGAAAGGATCCTAAGCCATCATCAAGTCCATAGCCTTGTGCAGAGGCTGGACCAAATCAACCAAAACAGTCCTTGACTGGTGTTTAATCTCATCTGTTCTTAAAATCCTCTAGTACATGGTTTCCTGAGAAATTCCAGCAGGGGGAGTGAGGAGACCCGTTCCCTCCACCCCCTTTGTTTCCCCTTCTTCAAGAAAGAGCCAGCCTTTGCTTCCAGTTCTCAGCCCCTGCTATTTTACATGGACAACCTGGTGCAGCTGCTATAAAAAGCAGGCTGCTGGCAAAGACCCGCATGGAGCTAGCTGCCTCCTGCAAAGGAGCGTGGGTTGTGGGGAGAGGGGGGAGGAGGAGGAAGATAGGGTTAGCTGGGGGGGGCTGGGGGAGCCTGGCTTGGGGGAGGGGAGAGAGATGGGGTAAGAGTGGGAGGCTGGTGGTGCATGGCTTTGGGGGAGGGGAGGGTCTCAGGCGGGTGGCTTGTGGGCCTCAGGCAGCGGGCCTTGGCTTGGGCTGGTAGGCAGGCAGCTGGCCCCAGCAGCGCAGGGCTCAGGTGGCCAACCCGCTGTTTGGGTGGGCAGCTGGCGGGCGAGCAGGCAGCTCTGGCAGTGCAGGGATCAGGTGGGTGGGCAGATGATGTGGGCACCTCTGGCAGCTGTCACAGGGATGAGGCAGCTGGCCAGCTGGGACTTCACCACGCATCCGCAAGGTGGAGGCTGTGCCGTTAGCCTGGCCGGTCCATAGTCGGCCTCTGGGCTGGGCTGGTGCCAGCACAGTGTCTGGCACCCCAGTCAGGGCTGCAGCTGGTTTCTTCAGGGCCCAGGCCATGCATGCAGCTCTGGGGCCATGCCAGCAACCTGTTGCTGCCTGTGGCTGGGCTGGTGTCAGCCCAGCAGGGGTCAAGGTCCCGTAGGAGGTAAGGGGGACCCAGGGCTGGCAGGGACCACTAAGGGTTCCACAGTTGGTGCGCGGCTCGTGGCGGGGCAGCACAGCTCCATTGAATTTGCTATTTTCCAAACAACTTTTCTGGCAACCCCATTCACAAATTAGTAAGCAATCCATTCAATGTTGATGTTGTTACATTGCCAGAAATGTTGCAAGAACAAGCACTCAAAATAAAATATTCAAGTGCAAAAGAATTTCGAAAACTTGGACTTGGAGGAATTTTGGATAAAATACTTCCCAATGTACTTGAAAGATGGGGAAGAAGTGCTACATATTATTCCTCCGTTTTTGTAAATCTGCCCCTGTGAAAAAAGCTTTTCAAGTTTCTTCACATTAAAAACAAAACAAAGAAATTGACTGGATGTCAAAAACAATTTGCATTGCGCATTTTCATCTTTCAAACCTAGGATTTCCCACTTGTGAAGAAAATGCAGCGTCATTCTTCACATTAAATTAATTTTCTTTCTGCTGTTAAATAAATTTTTGGGCCAAGAAAAACTATTTGTGTTTATTTTTAATTTTAAATAAAATTTTTATAGCAAGTTTTTGCCTTTATTTTAAATTTTATGAATTGAGTTGTTGGTTAAAAGAGGGGTTGGATAATGCTAAAGAAGAAGTGGGGACGCGTGGAGGTCTCTCAAAAATGAAAAACAGGGCATGATGCCGAAAAGTTTGGGAACCACTGCTTCTAGTGAGAAGGATTCCATAACTTCCTTTGGAAGCCTGTTTCAGAATTAACTGCCCTTGTGTTGAGAAAATTGTTCCCAACAGCCAACATATATCCCTCAAGCTGCAGCTTAAGCCTATTACTACTTGTTTTATCTCCAATGGACACGCAAAACAACTGATCACATTCCTTTTTATAATAGCCTTGACTTATTTCCCCCTTCAGTCTTTTTCTTCTCCAGCCCTGGCCCAGTTTTTGTAACTTTTCCTCATAAGTCACAGTTCTCTAAACTTTTTATGATTTTATAATTTTTGTTTCTCAATTTTGAATTCTCCAATTTATCTACATCTTTCCTAAAGCATGGGGCCCAAAACTGGAAAAAGTACTCTCTTCAGCAATGGTGTGGCTTCAGCTAAAGTCAGATAATTACATCACGTCTTACATACAACATTCCTATTAACAGACCCCATAATATTAGCCATTTTTGCAATTACTGTGTATCATGGAAGTGTATTCAGTTTATGCTTGTCTGTGATCTTCTACCATGGGTGATAACGAAAGATTCAAAAAGAAGAATATTGACGTTCGAAAGGAGTTTGTTATAGAAAGATTCTGAGAATAGGATGGATGCAGAAGGTCACCAATGAGGAATTATATAGGGAGATACAGCCGAAAGAGAACCTGCTGCAGAAGGTTATAAAATGGAAGCTACAACAATTTGGACATATTTGCAGAATGAATGACGAACAAAAAATCAAGACCCTAGTATTCAGCATAATGGAGGGCTCGAATAGGAGAGGCAGACCCCACAGAAAATGGATAGATTGGTGCAGAGCTAGTCTACAAAACTAAGCCATCCTGCACTGGATAGAGAAAGATGGAAGGAAATAGTGAGAGAGGCATCAGACACCAACGGTCACTGAGCCCACGGTTATTGTTGGTAATGATGATCTTCTATAACCCCTATGCTTTTCAGCAGTACTGCCATCTAGCCAGTTAGTCCCCATTTTGAAATTTTCTTTCTTAAGTGAAATACTTTGCACTTGTCTTTATTGAATTTCATTTTGTTGCTTTCACACCAATTCCCCAATTTGTTGGGATCATTTTGAATTCTAATCCTTTCCTCTATGTACTCTATATGGGATTCTGCAGCAAAAGAGTAAAATTGTGTCCTCCCCTCAAAAAAATTCTACATACTTTTTAAAATGCTACAAATTTTATTTGTCAATAAAGAAATGTGGAGGCTCCAGCATGGCAGTTGAGAGCACAGGCCCACTGGCTACATGGAGGTGGGAGATCATCCGGCAGCCCTTCCTGCACCACAGGACACAAATGCATTGGTGAGGCTGTGCCCAACCTGACAGTGCAGAGACCAGGCCTGCCCCAACAATACCCTTGGCCCCTTCTATACGAAGTGTACCAGCTATGAGCAGGCAAGCTCAGCCCAGCAGGGTCTAAGTGTGGAGGGGTGAGAGAGCTCTGAGTAGGCCAGTCTGGGTGTGTGAAGGTTCTGGATGAACTGTCTGCTGGGAGCTCGTGGGTACAGGGCCAATGGGACTCTATGGTGTGGTCCAAGTGATGGTGATTGGCCTTAAACAGGAGGCAGTGGGTGCCAAGAGTTCAGTGGAGTAGTTCCAGCTCCTGTGGGAGAGGTTCTTACTGGGATGGAGCTCTGGATGCAGCTGCTAGAGGCTCAGTGGGTTGGGGTAGGGGTGCGGGGTGGGAATTTGGATATAGAAGGTTTGACTCAGTGGCGTGGGGGTTTGAGTATGGAAGGCGCAGTGGCTTTTGGTGTGAAGGGGTCTGGATGCACGCAGGTTGGGTAGATGGAGAGCAGGAGCCATGCTTGCTTGGCTGAAGGGCAATAGGAGCAGGAATCATAGGAAATGTGGAGCTTCCTGCAGTCAGGGGAGGTTTCTGGGGATGGACCTGACCCAGCGCTGATCCTAGCCACAGCCACTCCTTGCAACGGAAAGCAAGTCCTGTCCTTCCTGAGGATGATTTTGTGGTTAAACCACTGAACCATGAATTGGGACAGCTAATCCTGGTTCGTCCACTGACTCACAGTTAGACTTGGGAGAATAAGTGCCCTTCTATGCCTCAATTTCCCTGTAAAATGTATAATTTTGACTTATTTTCCTGGGGAGTAAAGTAGTTAAATTCATTAATATTTGTAAAGGGGTTTGAAGTCCTCCAGTGGAAAAATACTATACAAGTGTAAAATATTAGTTTATTATTGTTATACTGGACGAAGATCTATAACCTAGAAGATACAGATTTTTATGAAAGTCAGACTCTTATGCACTGTAATGTTTTATGAACTCACTTCTTTACTTATAATTATTAAGCTTTTAGTTCTGTTTTATAATTGCTAATATCCATCCTTCAGTTACCCACTGTTTTGTTTCAGCATTAAGAAATTAAAATGCACAATTATTTTATAGCTTTGTGAGTTTGTTTTGTGTAATTATTGGTTTTATTTGTTTTGATTTTAACATGGTGCACCTAGTTAAATATTTCAGAATGGATCACCTAGGCAGCATGCATTTGTTTTCTAAAGCAGAGGAGACAGCTCTTAATTTTTTTTTCAGATTCAAGATTACAGGGGAAAAATCTCTTGAGGTATCATTGTTCTGAACCAGGAGTCTTTAAATGTTCTAATTTCTAACTGTATGTTAAAAGACTCTGGATGGCAGTTTTATCTAGTAGATAAAACAACAAACTACAGAGATGGAAAATAATTTTAAACCATCCAGTTTACCTCTCTGTAAGCTAAGGTGCAGAGTGAAAGTCAGGATTCTTGGGTTTTATTCCTGATTTTACCACATAGCCTCTCCTGCTCAGCTTTGCCTCCATAATTTCTTCTCAAAACACACAATTTACCTACATAAACCAACCTATAAACTAGTAAAGTTGGAAAGGAAAGAGAGAGTTCTACTTTTGTGTTTAGCCAGCTAGGAGAATCTCCGATGCTAATTTGATGAGGGCATTATAATAGGTACCTAAATAGATAGCTAGAGCTTTTACAAGCTGCTTCACCAGTAGTTCTTATTTTCCCATTTGTAAAATAGGGCTAAGCTAGCCTAAACTGTTTATCTAATTTAAATTAATTTATAAAATTGATTTTAGTTTTATGTAGTGCTTGCTCCTGTTTTAGCTAAATGCTGATTCAGAAGGATAAAATTTTCAAAAGTGGCTATTGATTTTTTGAGTGCCTCAAATAGAGTCAGACCCAACTCCTGTTGACTTCAGTGCATGTTGTTAAGCCTTTATTTGGTGCCTACTTTGTCACTTTTCTAAAATGTAATGGAAGCTGCTTGCCCGGAATCCAACACTAATTGAAAGACCATATGAATAAACAGGTTCCATGGCAAAATTCTTCATGTTTTAAAAATTTACCATGTACTGTATTAAGTTAGCAACTTAAGACATTTTTAAAAAACATCAGTCCTCAGGTATATTTACAACACTCCAAAAATCTGTTAAAAGAATTATTTTGTTTCTGTACCTTTAGACATTAACACCTATGTAAACTTTCTTTGAAATGTAATCATGGAAATGTCAGGAGGTAAGCCTAACCCCATAATCCTTATGTACAAAAGTAACCTAACTGCTTTACCATAGAAGAATACTAATACAAGTGAAATCAGATCCTGCATTAAATCTGGATACTGCACCCACCACAAGTAATTCCATTCACATCAATGGAATTTGGAAGTACTGATAGTAGCTATGGCCACACAAATAACAATAATAGTAATATGAAGCAAGGATGTGTTTACAGGATTTAATCCTAAAACTGAAATCTAATTAGCACAGGGTCTGTCTTTCAAGATATGTCTGTGTAACAGCTGGGACGAAATGGAAAAGTCTTTCGTGAACAAGTTGGGAATGGAAAAAGGCGGGCAGGCTTTCATTATCCATTATTTCATTAGTGGGGTTCCACAGGGGTCTGTTTTAGGACCGGTTCTGTTCAATATCTTCATTAACGATTTAAATATTGACATAGAAAGTACACGTATTAAGTTTGCAGATGATACCAAGCTGGGAGGGGTTGCAACTTCTTTGGAGGATAGGGTCATAATTCAAAAGGATCTGGATAAACTGGAGAAATGGGCTGAGGCAAACAGGATGAAGTTTAATAAGGACAAATGCAAAGTGCTCCACTTAGGAAGGCACAATCAGTGTCACACATACAGAATGGGAAAGGACTGCCTAGGAATGAGTACAGCAGAAAGGGATCTAGGGGTTATAGTGGACCACAAGCTAAATATGAGTCAACAGTGTGATGCTGTTGCAAAAAAAGCAAACATGATTCTACGATGCATTAACAGGTGTGTCGTGAACAAGACACGAGAAATCATTCTCCCGCTCTACTCTGCACTGGTTAGGCCTCAGCTGGAGTATTGTGTCCAGTTCTGGGTACCACAGTTCAGGAAGGATGTGGGGAAATTGGAGAGGGTCCAGAGGAGAGCAACGAGAATGATCAAAGGTCTAGAGAACATGACCTAGGAAGAAAGGCTGAAAGAATTGGGCTTGTTTAGTTTGGAAAAGAGAAGATTGAGGGGGAACATGATAGCAGTCTTCAGGTATCTAAAAGGGTGTCAAAAGGCAGAGGGAGGGAACTTGTTCTTCCTTGCCTCTGAGGATAGAACAAGAGGCAATGGACTTAATTGCAGCAGGGGACGTTCAGGTTGGACATGAGGAAAAAGTTCCTGTCAGGGTGGTCAAACACTGGAATGAATTGCCAAGGGAAGTGGTAGAATCTCCATCAGTAGAGATATTTAAGAAGAGGTTAGATAGATGGCTTTCAAGGATGGTCTAGAAAGTGCTTGGTCCTGCCATGAGGGCAGGGGGCTGGACTCGATGGCCTCTCGAGGTCCCTTCCAGTCCTACTCTTCTATGATTCTATCCCACGTCTAAATATTGCCAGTCCTTGGTGTGACTCATAGGAAATGCAATGAAACAAGCGCTCCTGACCTCGGTTTTACAGCCCTCGTGTAGAAGCTCCAAAATGCAGGCCGTAGTGTCTGTACGCCCTTAGATCAGCTCTTACAGGAGACTGCACCATGGGCATTATGAGGACTGTGCATTGCAGCGGGTGCGTTTCCCAGGCGAAGGGCTCCATTGTGACACCAGTCCTCAGCGAGGAACATAACGCCCAGGAGCTGACTCCAAAGAAAGAGAGGAGGGACCGGAACTGGGATGGTGGGCCCTTAACAAAGATGGCGTACAGGTCAGCTTCAGCGTGCCCCTTCTACGTAAGAACGCGGGACCAATGAGGGGCAGGGAAGGTCCCGCCAGCTTTCCGTGATTAGTCGGCTGTTAGGATTCAAATCTGAGGGTGAGGGCGTTGCGCGGAACCTGGAGGACGGAGGTTGTGGTTGAGCGCGTGCCGGTGGCTGAGGCAGGGCAGGCCTGCGAGCGACCAGGGTAAGGCGGAGGGTTGAGTAGCGGGTGCTTCCAGGATCGAGCTGGCCGTGGCGTGGGGCCGAGGCTGACTGGGCAGGAATCTTCACCGTCCCTCTCCGTCGCGTCGTTCCCACCCTCTGAGATGTGGAACCGATGCCCGTCAGACCGAGCCGGTCCCAAGAGTTCCACGCTTTGATACTGCTAGCTGCCAGGACCGGCTTGTCCCGGTCACTGAAGGGGTGGGAAGGCGCTGGCGGTGCCTTCGGAACGGCTGGCTCTGCCTTTCAAGGTTGGGTCTGATGATTGCGAGGGAAGATGGGGGCTGCCTGGCAGCGGGCCCCCTCTGCCATCAGTTGTTGGCAGGGCTGTGGGGGGCATAGTTGTGTGGCCGGTGAGGGGAGGGACAGGAGTAATATTCCTGTTAATCTTAAGAATCGGAGGGTTAGCTGTGTTAGTTTTTAATCTTAGTTATCTATGTATGGAGTGAATTTTGTTATGTGTGCCAAGGCCTGTGTTAAAGTGCACCACCAAGAGAAGCAAACCTAGCTGTGGGTGCCAAAGGTAGTCCCCTTGATTTCAGTATTGGAGGGGTAGCTGTGTTAGTCTGGATCTGCAAAAGCAACGAGGGGTCCTGTGGCACTTTATAGACTAACAGAAATGTATGAGCATAAGCTTTCGTGGTCAAAGACCCACTTCATCAGATTTCAGTGTGACCGCTCTTGTAAATAAAGAAATCAGGGTTTAGACTGTTAGGGTTCTATTTATGGTGAGATGGGTAGGTCTACTTTAGTTTTAAGAATCTGGCCCTCATAGATTTATTGTATCTCTTGCTTGTATATCTGTATGGTATCCCATAAGTCAGGTGTGGAGAACCTTTTTGGGGTTGGAGGCCTCTAACCCACAGAAAAAAATCAATCCAGGGCCATACAAGTAAGAAGTCCTCCCCACACTCTCTCCTGTCATTCCCTTCTCCCCAAAAAACCAAAACAGGCCCCACCAACCTCACTGGTCCCCAACTGAAATACATAAAAAAAGGTACTCCTCTCATTTTCCTCAAGGAGCAGCCCCAGCGGCTATGTGCATCGGGTTAGTAGATTTTGTGGTCCTCCCCTTAGGCTCTGTGGTGGGGGTAAAAATGGCGACGGGTTCAATATGGGAGGGGGCCACTGATAAATGGGCTTGGAGGATGGTAGGATGCAGGAGTGGGCTGTGAGAGAGGCATGTAGGAGGGAGCTGGGGATGGTGGGAGTGGGGGTGCAGAAAGGGGGGTGGGTGATGGGGGCGGTAGTACTTACTTTCACATCTCCCTGGGGGTATACATGGCTCTATGTCCCCTGCTGCTACTTGGCTCTGTCTCCTGCTGGTCTTGCCAATCAGTAGTGGAGAACCACCTCCTGGTAGCATTTCTTAGTGGTGCTGTTTCCCCTGCTGGCAGAGAAGCAGTGGCAGCATGTGGAGCTGTTTTTTCCCTTTCCTACAAGCCAGGCGGAGCCCATGGCCTGGCTCTGGCCCCTGATTGAGGCTTGGGGCTCCATACCCCTAACCTGAAGTGGGCCAGATGCTGTGGGGAGGAGCCCTGAGCCTCGAGGGCTGGATCCAGACTGCTGTCTGTGGATTCCCCACCCCCAACCATAAGTGTTACTGGTGAGGGAACTGCAGAGTGAATCATTAAGCACCCATGCAGAGAACATTCTCTTCCAGTGGCAGACTTGTTATTAATCCTTCTTTACTGAGAATAATCTTCCCTGTACTTGAAGGTGATATACACTTGCCAGCTATTGAGTTGACTTGAGAGTTGATGATCTTGGATAAATAAGGCTTCAGAGGTTGGCATTGATTGGCTAGTGATGAGGTAAATGGTTATCTACTGCAAGACTCTTCACATCTGTGAATAAATATATATTGATATGCACATCCTATTTAGATTTTTGGAACATAGGACCCTGGCATTCAGGTCCTCGTTAGGCAAGGTATAAATAAATGGTGTTATGGTAAAGTGGGGAGCTTCTGGAATACAAACAAGGAGAGGATGGCAAAGAAAATAATGCAAAAACAACTGAGGACAATCTGACTTAAAAGCCGGCCACTATGCGCTTGTGTAACCAGGCTGGGCACATAGCAGAGGGGGGGAAAAAACATGGATAGGAATGATTGGTGGTATATTGTGTCTTGTGTTTTATAAGTTGTTTTGGGATGAGGGAAGAAGAGTGAAGTGTGCGTTTCAGTTGAAGCAATAATGAGGGGAGAAAGGGTTATCTCTTTTTGAAGTTCCTCTTCCTGTGAAGAGCAGAGTTTGGGTACAGCTTGCTTCCATGTAAGCTCCTTGTATCCCTGGCAGAGGAGCTGGCGCTGCAGCCTGAAGTCTGATTTTTAAAAACAAGTTTGCTTGAGTTGATGTGGAGGGAACCAGTCTGTAGCCGGTGATGGATTCTTTTTTTAAGTAACCAAAAGTGATACTCTTATTTTCCTAACCACAGGAGAGTGGCCTGTTAAGAACCAATAAAAAGAACTGCTTCTGGACTGATTCCATGGGCATTTTATCCACTCGTGCTCTTTATTGGTGTAATGAGACTGATAGGAGAATTTCTTGGCTAGTGCTTGATTCTACAAAGCCGTATCATTTTGGATATGGTACCAAACAAATCAGGTGTTTGTCGTATATGTTGTACTGATATGCCTATATGGTGAAGTAAGATCTTGATTTGCAGAGAAAATGTTGCATTTTAATTTTGTGTCCATACTGTAATATAGTCTGTCCAAGTTGCACTGGATATAGAATAAAATTTCTAAATTAATTTGGCAGTTAAGGTCTTTGGCTATGTGCCTGATAGCACAGAGGAGTTCCAGGTATTTCCACAGATAAATATGCCATGCCTTGTAGTGATGTGTTAATGGCATTATATATCAAACTTTGCTCTCCCTTAGCATCATGAATTACTAAATTGGCTCAAACAAATCAGCCTCTTATGTTAATTAAAATAATCTAATTTTCAAAATGAATTATAAAGTGTATTGCTACTTCAATGCTTCCTAAATATATAGGTTCTTTGCATCTGGTCACTGAGTGGGAATAGTAGAAACTCCACTATAAATTGTGTGATTTGTCTCGAGGTGCTAAACACTCAATTCGGGATATTCAGTACCGCTGAAAATCCCAGGGTTAGAAAAGATTGTAAGAGTTATCCAGTATAACTTCTGCCAAGATGTAGAATGTTGTAGCATCTAAATCATCCAAAATAGTTAGTTATCCAGCATCCTTTTTAAAACCTTCCACGACTTTGCTTCTACAGGCTCTCTAGGCCAGGGGGTCAGCAGCCTTTCTGAGGTGGAGTGCCAAAATTTGACCTTGTGCCTTCTGTGTAGGGTCCAAGTGCCAGTGATACTTTTTGAAGTCCCTAATAATCCTACTTACAACAGCTTCATTAATAAATGAAGATGCAGATCTCTAGATGGTGGTTGGTAGCATTAGCTGGTGTCTTGTTAATCCAGGGGTGACGCAGCTTTGAGTAAACACCCAGCTGCATGGGGGAGAAGGGGTAGGCCTTAGCTCCCGCATTGCTTGCCGATGAAAATTGGTCTCTGTGTCGTGGGTTGCTTACCCTGGCTCTAGGCAGTCAGTTCTATTTTCCTACTTTTCTTACAGTTAAGTTTTTTTTCCTAAATTTAAACCTTAATCTGTTGTGCTATAGTTTGAACCATTGCCTCTTGTCCTATCCTCTGTGGCAAGAGAGAACAACTTTTCTGTCCTTTTTTTCTAATGGTGGCCTTTTAAGTATCTGAACACCACTATTATGTTACCAGATCATTCTCAGCAGTGCTGCAGCCATGTCAGTCATCCCCCATTCTCTATTTGTGCATTGGTTTTAGTTGCCTATTTCCCAGTTCTCCAATTTATCAATATTGCTCTGAATATTGGCTGTGCCATTCACAATGTTGTTAACCTCTCCATAAGAGTGGTTATACTTGGTCAGACCAAAAGTCCATCTACTTCAGTATCTTGTCTTCCAACAGTGGCCAATGCCAGGTGTGCCAGAAGGGATGAACAGAACAGGTAATCATCAAGTGATCCTTCCCTTGTTGCCCATTCCCAACTCCAGTCAAACAAAGGGTAGGGACAGCACTCCTGCCCATCTTGGCTAATAGATTTATCTTTCACAAATTTATGTAGCTCTTTTTGAACCCTGTTATAGTCCTGGCCTTCACAACATCCTCTGGAAAGGCGTTCTATAGGTTGACTGTGCATTGAGTCATAGCAGCACTTTCATTTGTGTTAAACATGCTACCTATTAATTTCATTTGGTGACTGCTGCTACTTGTCTTGGGGGAAACGAGTAAGCAACTTTTTTCCTTATTAACTTTCTCCATGCCCGTCATGATTTTATAGACCTCTGCCATATTCCCCTTTAGTCTTCTCTTTCCTAACCTGAAAAGTCCCACTCTTGTTAATCCCTCCTAATATGGCAGACATTTTCTGAACTTTTTTTCCAGTCCCAAGATATCTATTTAGAAATGAGAACACATCTGCACACAATATTCAAGATGTGGGCATACCATGGATTTATATAGAGGTAATAAGATATTCTATTTTATTCTTTTTAAATGATTCCTAATGTTGTGTTCTGTTTTTTTTACTTCTGCTCTACATTGAGTGGATGTTTTCAGAGGGCTATCCACAGTGACTCCAAGATCTCTCACTTAAATGGTTGTAGCTAATAGACCCCATAGTCTAATATGTATAGTTGGGATTATGATTTCCAATGTAAATAATGTTGTAATTATCAACATTGGATAGCATTTGCCACTTTGTTGCCCAGTCACCTATTTTTGAGATGTTTTGAAACCCTTCACAATCTTTGGAGGATAGGGTCATAATTCAAAATGATCTGGATAAATTGGAGAAGTGGTCTGAGGTAAACAGGATGAAGTTTAATAAGGACAAATGCAAAGTGCTCCACTTAGGAAGGAACAATCAGTTTCACACATACAGAATGGGGAAGAGACTGTCTAAGAATGACTGTAGCGGAAAGGGGTCTAGGGGTTATAGTGGACCACAAGCTAAATATGAGTCAGCAATGTGATGCTGTTGCAAAAAAAGCAAACATGATTCTGGGATGCATTAACAGGTGTGTCATGAACAAGACATGAGAAGTCATTCTTCCGCTCTACTCTGCACTGGTTAGGCCTCAGCTGGAGTATTGTGTCCAGTTCTGGGCACCGCAGTTCAAGAAAGATGTGGAGAAATGAGAGGGTCCAGAAAAGAGCAACAAGAATAATTAAAGGTCTAGAGAACGTGACCTATGAAGAAAGGCTGAAAAAATTGGGCTTGTTTAGTTTGGAAAAGAGAAGATTGAGGGGAGACATGATAGCGGTTTTCAGGTATCTGAAAGGGAGCCATGAGGAGGAGGAAGAAAGCTTGTTCTTCTTGGCCTCTGAGGATAGAGCAAGAGGCAATGGGCCTAAACTGCAGCAAGGGAGGTTTAGGTTGGACATTAGAAAAAAGTTCCTAACTGTCAGGGTGGTCAAACAGTGGAATAAATTGCCAAGGGAGGTTGTGGAATCTCCATCGCTGGAGATATTTAAGAACAGGTTAGATAGACGTCTATCAGGGATGGTTTAGACAGTACTAGGTCCTGCCATGAGGGCAGGGGGCTGGACTCAATGGCCTCTCAAGGTCTCTTCTAGTCCTAGTACTCTATGAATTTAGTATCCTTTGCAAATTTTGCCACATCGCTATTTGCCCCTTTCCCAAGATAATTTATAAATATGTTGAATAGGACAGGTTTTCCAGGAGCCTGTACCGAGACAACACTAGTTCTGAAAACCTGATATTTTATTCCTACCTTTTGGTTTCTTATCTTTTAACCCAGTGTTTCTCAAACTTAACATTTGCATACCCCTTTCAGCACTTTAGCTTTATTGGCTTATCCCCTCTTCAAGTGCTGACCCAATGCTTATCTCCTGATGTTTAGTAATTTATTTCTGCTGTGTATCAGTCGAAATCCTTTCACATACCACCAGTGGTATGTGTGCCACACTTTGGAAAACACTATTTTAAGCTGTTGGAAGGTCCTCACATGGACTGACCACTTATCTTGTGACAGTTTACTTTGCTTCAGAGCCTATGGTGAGGGACCTCCATCTGGGTCAATTACTCAGATTTATCACCCAAGAAGAATGCTAAACTGGAGCCAATCTCCCTCCTATCCCCAGGTGTGGAAAAACAATGCAAAGAATTCATTTAGTTTCTTTGCAATGACTTGAGTGCTCCCACAGCATCTTGATCAGTCAGTGGCTCCACCAGTTGTTTAGCAGGCTTCCTGCTTCTAGTGTATTTAAAATTGTTATTAATTTTCGAGTCTTCAGATTCCTTTTGGGCCATCCTAATTATACTTTTACACTTCATTTGATAGAACAGTCACAGAGATGTGACAAACCTGTTTCCCCACCTTTTGATATTCATATTGATCTCGGGCAAGTCACTTAATAGGCACTTGCAATAAATTTTCTTGCCCCTCTCCCCCAACTTTGCACCCTCCCTTTCTTTCCTATGTAGCTGATTCAGTGCCATAAACCTGTTAAATAGTAACCGAGAGAAACCCGTGCTAGTCTATATACGATCAAAACAAAAAAGCAGTCCAGCAGCACTTTAACGACTAACAATAATTTATTAAGTATCGGGTGGGGGGTAGCCATGTTAGTCTGGAGCTGTAAGAGCAATAAAGGGTCCTGTGGCACTGTATAGACTAACAGAAAAGTTTTGAGCATGAGCTTTCGTGAGCAAAAGACTCCCTTCATCAGATGCTGGTCATGGAAATCTGCAGGGCCCGGTATAAATAAGCCAGAGCAAGGCTGGGGATAACAAGGTTAGTTCAGTCAGGAATAATAACAACTTATTAGGCGATGAGCTTTCGTGGGACAGACCCACTTCTTCAGACCATAGCTATACCAGAACAGACTCAACATTTAAGGCACAGAGAACCAAAAACAGTAATCAAGGTGGACAAATCAGAAAAAAAATTATGAAGATCAGCAAATCAGAGAGTAGAGGGGCAGAAGTGGGGGTGGGGGGAGAGTCAAGAATTAGATTTAGCCAAGTATGCAAACAAACCCATATAGTGACCCAGAAAATTCCAATCTCGGTTCAAACCATGTGTTAATGTGTTGTATTTGAATATGAAAGAAAGTTCAGCAGCCTCTCTTTGAAGGGTGTTGTGAAAATTTCTTTTCAGTAACACACAAACTCTTAACAGGATGGCCCACTCCATTAAAATGTCAACTAACAGGTTTGTGGATCAGGAGTGTTTTTTATGTCTGGTTTGTACCCATTAACTCTTTGTCTAAGAGTTTGAAGTCTGTCCAATATATAAAGCATCAGGACATTGTTGGCACTTGATGACATATATGATGTTAGTTGAGGAACATGAGAATGTGCCCGTGTTCTGTGAATAACCTGGTTTGGTCCAGTAAGCGTATTTCCAGAAAAGAGATGTGGACAAAGCTGGCAGTGGGCTTTGTTGCAAGGAAAAGTCCCAGGAGTGGTGTTCCTGCAGTATAGGCTGTGGCTGTTGGTGAAAATCCTCATAAAGTTGGGAGGTTGTCTGTAGGAGAGAAGAGGCCTGTCACCTAGGGCCTTCTGGAGTGTGGCATCTTGAATAAGAATAGGTTGTAGGTCTTTAATAATTCGTTGCTGTGGTTTGAGTTGGGGGCTGTAGGTTATGACCAGTGGTGTTCTGTTCTTGGCTTTTTTGGGCCTATCTTGGAGTAGGTGGTCTCTGGATATTCGTCTGGCCATGTTGACTTGTTTGTTTTTTTTTTTTAATTCTCCTGGTGGGTAATTCAGGTTTATGAATATTTGGTAAACATCTTGTAGCTTTTGGTCTCTGTCAGTAGGATCAGAGCAAATGTGACTGTACCTAAGGGCTTGACTGTAAACAATGGATGTAGTTAAGTGTGCAGGACGGAAGCTAGAAGGGTGTAGGTAAGTATAGCAATCAGTGGGTTTCCGGTACAGTGTGGTACCGATCAGGCCATCCTTGCTTTGTATTGTATTGTCTGGGAAATGTATCTCTTGCATGGAGTAATTGAGGCAAAAGTTGATGGTGGAGTGCAGATTGATAAAGTCTCTGTGGAATTCTTCCAGAGTGTCTATACCGTGGGTCCAAATCATAAGGATGTCATCAATGTATCTTAAGTAGAGGAGAGGTAATAGGGGACAAGAGCTGAGGAATTGTTGTTCCAGGTCAGCCATAAATATATTAGTATATTGTGGGGCTGTGTGGGTGCCCATAGGAGTTCCACTAATCTGGAGGTATAAATTGTCCCCAAATTGGAAATAACTGTGGGTGAGTACAAAGTTATAGAGGTCAAACACCAGATTGGCTGTGGTGACATCAGGGGTGGTATTCCTGATAGCTTGTAATCCATCTTTGTGTGGAATATTAGTGTACAGAGCCTCTACATCCATTGTGGCAAGGATGGCATTGTCAGGAACTTTTCTGATGTTTTGTAACTTCCTCAGGAAGTCAGTGGTATCTCAGAGATAGCTGGGAGTGTTGGTTGCATAGGGTTTGCGGAGGGAGTCCACATAACTAGATAGTCTGTTGGTAAGGGTGCCAATACCTGAAATGATAGAGCGTCTGGGGTTTCCAGGTTTGTGGATTTTGGGAAGGAAATAGAATAATCCAGACTGGGGCTCAGATGGTGTGTCTGAGTGAGTGAGGTCTCTAGTTGCAGCAAGGAGTTCCTTAAGTAGTTTTTGTAATTTCCTTTGGCATTCCACTGTGGGATCAGTGGAGAGAGGTCTGTAAAATGTGGTGTTGGAGAGTTGTCTGGCTGCCTCCTGTTCATAGTTTGACTTATTCATGATGACAACAACACCCCCTTTGTTGGCTGGTTTGATTATAATGTCTGGGTTGTTTTTGAGACTCTCGACAGCATAGCATTCAACATAGTTGAGATTCTCTCATTTTGGCATCGTTTGTGAATAACATCAGTCTGAGTACGGTTGCAGAAGCATTGAACTAGAAATCCAGACTCTCACTATGACCGTCAGGGGGAGTCCACACAGAATTCTTCTTGGTGGGGGGGGGGGGGGTGTGTCGAGAGAGTCACTGTTCACGCAAGACCCCACAGAACGAGACTTTACCTGTACTAGACAAAGTTATAAAACACACTTCTACCTACAAAAAAAAAAAAGAATACATTTTCTACATTACTTCAACTACAATAACGACTGCTCAACTAACACTATTGTTAACCTTTCCAACTACCAACTCAGCCCAGCAGAAGAGTCTTTTTTTATCCTGGGGTCTTTCCTTATGCCCTGCTTCCTCCATGAACTTAATACAATTCTGTGGTGACCCTGAAGCCTTCTTTCGCCACCTCCTTCTAAAGGAATTCTTCCAGCACACCTGTGAACAACTGTCTGACTCTCTCGACCCCCTCTTTCAGTTCTCCTTCGGCTATGATCTGAAGAAGTGGGTCTGTCCCACGAAAGCTCATCAACTCAAATTATTTTGTCAGTCTTTAAAGTGCTACTGGACTGCTTTTTTGTTTTGGTAAACCTGTTAGTGAGCATTTCAGTGGAGAAGGCTTATAGCATCAAAGATCTGAAAACCTGCATCCTAAAACAGACTTTTTTACACCAGATTACAAAGGGAGACATCTGAACTGGAGTTCATTTTCAATTTCAGCACTTTTGCACCTGGGTCTCAGTAGAGAGAGCAATTACCTTATGCATTACGAGGACAGTTTCCCCATTTTGATATTCACAGCGATCTCAGGCAAGTCACTTAACTTAATAGACACTTGCAGTAAGTAACTTTCTTCCCCCTCCTTCTGTCATATGTAGCTGATTCACCAGTTTTTATTCCCCCCCCACATCTTTCCATTAAATTCTTGTCATGCCAATTTACTTTCATCTGTATTTCCAGATCTGAAGTTACACTGTCAAATGTAACTGCTGTAATATGCTCCAGTAAATGTAGATTAGTATTACACATGTCTGGAGTTGCAACTCCATTCAATTAGATAAATTATTTTGTTAGTCTTTAAAGTGCTACATGACTGCTTTTTTTTTTTTTTTTTTTGTATCATCTGACAGAGTTTATGCTTCTATTTTCCTCACTAGGATTTAACTTCCACCTTTTAAATTATGCCTCTTTATCTCTCATTTCATCTTTTACTTGGTTGTTAAGCCACAGTGTCACTCTTTTGGTTCTCCTAATGTTTTTTTAATTTGGAGTATACATTTAACTTGAGCCTCTAGTATGGTGTCTTTGAAAAGTTTCTATGCATCTTTCAGGGATGTTGCTTTTGTCGTTGTACCTTTTTAATTTTTGTATAACTAACCCCCTAATGTTTGTGTAGTACTCCTTTCTGAGATTAAATACCATAGAGTTGAGCTGCTGTCCTGTTTTTCTTGTCACAAGAACGTTAAATTTAATTATAGTATGATCACTATTTCCAAGCGGACCACCTATAGTCACCTCTTGGGCTAGATCCTATATTGCATTTAGGACTAAATCAAAAATTGCCTTTCTTGTGGGTTCTAGAGCCACCTGCTCCAAGAAGCAGTCATTTAAGATGTCAAGAAACTATCTCTGCCTCCCATCCTGTGGTGTCGTCATATATCCAAGACATATGGGGATAGTTGAAATCACTCATTATTGAGTTTAATTTTATAGCCTCCTTAACTCCCTTAGCATTTTCCAGTCACTGTCCGGGTCAGGCAGTCAATAATATATCCCTACTACTATGCTCCTACTATTAGAGGATGGAATTACCATCCATAAAGATTCTATGAAACAGTTTGGTGAATTTAAGATTTTTACTTAATTTGATTCTGTGCTTTCTTTCATGTATAGTGCAACTCTCCCACCGACAGGACCAGTTTTGTACTTTGGATGTATTTTGTTCCCTGGTACTTCATTCCTTCCACTCCCCTGCCCTTCACAACCTAGCATTTGACTGGTTAACTCCTTAAACTAGGTTTTACATCCCTATTAAGACACAGGGATTTTTGCAAAATGAAACAAAAATCCAAATCTACCCAAAGATCTCAAGAACATTTCAGTTAATTTTTATAAGTGTAGCTCTGAAAATGTATGGAAAATGATGATGTGATTTGAAGAATTCTCTATGCGTTGGCTGTTATTGGGATACACCCTTAATAATACATTGACATGAAATCCCTAATTGCCTTGTTGGGAGATGAGTCCCAATTGTATATTGCAACTTATATGAAACACCGGAGAGTGTGTGTCTTTTTCCAAGAATGAGATGAGAAATGTATAGCTCTATGAATCTGCACTTTTCAGATGCTTTTTGTGGTTGGCTCCAAATGTGGCGTCACACTTGAGCCCAGATTTGTCCTTGGCTAGCAATGACCTCTGTGGAAGAGTGGAGGCACTTGGGTAGATCTCTCTAATTCTCTTGATTTCTTGACAGGAAGATGGAGACAGCAGTGCTGAATTTACGGAATCTGTTTGATCAACTTGTGCGCCAGGCAGAATTTCTAAATGAAGGAAATGAATGCCGTAAGTCTTGTGTAGTCTTACACCAAACAACTTACAAGTTGACTCTGACGACTGCTAGCTTTTTGACTTCAGCCCTGAGTACTGAAGAGCCCACTGATGGCTCTGTAGATAGCGATGCTCTTCCAGGCAGCTAGATTTGGGATCAAAACTTTTTTCATTAGCTCTGATTAGATTACTGAATTGGCCAACTGAACTTCTAGGAAGGATGCATAATGCTATAACAGGCTGGTTTGCTTGTGCACAGAATTCCAAACTGAGTTTATAAGGCTTGTGAGAGAGACTGAGTGTAGTAAGCTAAATAGTACCAAAGGAGGGGTGAAAAATCTTAGAGGCCCAATAGTTAGTTTTCTTTGAGATGGGCCAGAAAAACGTCCATGTTTTTGAGCGTTATCTGCTTGCATAAAAAGCAGAGGGATGGTGAGGAAAACCCCAGCTTAAAGGAAGACGTGTGAAATCCCTTCTTGCTGTAGCTTTGCAGGGTGGAACAGTTATGTTTCCTATGGGGCAGTGTTAAACAGCTGACGCAAAAGTCCTTTTCTCCCCCCGCCCCCATCAATATTTGCATAATTTATCTAATTGAATGGAGTTGCAGCTCCAGGCATGTGTAATACTAATCTACATTTACTGGAGCATATTACAGCAGTTACATTTGAATCTGCTATTGAAAATTTTTCTTCTATACTAAGCTTTTATTGTAACATGCTTTGTGTTCATGTTTTAGTAGTGGTAGCTTTGGATTGATGCATGACAGTTTGCCAGGAAGGTTATTTTCTGTAAGCTCATTTACAATGGCACATGAATTCCTGGGAGTGACTGTCCTTACACTGAAGTCTACACTACATGATAGGGACTGGGTGGCCAGTAAAACATGAATCTTGATTCTGATATGGGGAGCTAGTGGAACTGCTGGGTAGATTAGCTGCACTATAGCCCTACACTCTCCTGCAGACTTTCTTCTCTTCGTCTGGGTTTGCTAACAAGACAGCTGAGGTCTTGTCTTGAAGTCAATCATTAATGGAAGGTTTTGTCGCACATAGTGTGTGTGGGGCTTCTGCTTCCAGTCTTCACTGTTGTTAAGACTAAGCATCCTCCTTCCAGAGTTTATGCAGTTGGCAAAGAACTTTGAAGAGTTTCGAAAGAAGTGGCAGAAAGCAGATCGTGAGCTGGCCAGGTACAAGGATCTTCTGATGAAAACCGAAACTGAGCGGAGTGCACTAGATGTGAAATTAAAACATGCTCGCAATCAGGTGGATGTGGAGATCAAGCGAAGACAGAGAGCTGAAGCAGACTGTGAGAAGCTGGTTGGTATCATGTTACCTGTGATGTGACTCCTATATGCAACAGGCTTTACCTCAGTTCAGAGATTTACCTAAATGAATGTTTCCATGCTATAGATAAGTCCACTCAGGGTGTGTCTACGCTAGGAACTAACTTTGAAGTTAACTTGGAAGTTAGGCACTACATCGAAATAACCAGCAGTGAGTCTACACACATTTTTCCCTACTTAGAAGCAGGGAGCCCAACTTCGAAGTCCTTACTCCATTCATAGGAATGGAGTATTGTCCAACTTTGAAGTTTAACTTCGAAGTAGGAGATGTGTAGGCGCTCAACTTCGAAGTAAGCAACCTTGAAGTTTTTTCTGTAGTGTAGACACAGCCTCAGATAAGGATCTGGAAGTTACTAAAGAGACCTCTATGTACTTAAATGTGTTGGCACAAACATATATTCCTGTAGTATATTTAATAGCCATTTACATCTCTCACAGTACCATCACCTTCAAATTAAGGCTGTCGACTAATAAAGTGCGCGCGCACACACACAAGCAATTAAAAATCTTGATCAGATTTAATTGTGCTGTTAAACAGAATATGAATTACAATTTAAGTATTGTTTTTCTCCATTTTCAAATATATTGACTCAAATTACAACCCAGTATTCTATGTTTAGGTGCTCAATTTATTTTTATTACAAATATTTGTGCTGTTAAAATAAACAATGGTATTTTTTAATTTACCTAACATCACATAACTACTGTAGTGCAATTTCTTTATTGTGCAAAATGCAACTTACAAATGCAGATTTTATTACACAACTGTACTGAGAAATAAAACAATCTGTTTCTTTAGATCCTCAAAGTCCACTCAGTCTTACTACTTGTTCAGCCAAATGCCAAGACATACAAAAAAGCTTTAACTAAATGTTTGACTGAATTCCATGGGGGAGAAAAGCAGGAGCTGTACTATATTTTACTTGTGTTCTGCCATATATTTCATACTAAAGCCATCTCGGCTGAAGACCCAAAATGTGTTTTTTGTTTTTAAGAACACTTTCACTTCAGATTTAACAAAATGCAAACCACCAATGTGAGATTTCTAAAGGCAGCTGCATCACTTGATTTAAGAATCTGACATGCCTTCCAAAATCCAGGGTAGTCTAAGTGTGGTGCATATCTTCAGAAGACTTAAGAGCAATACTTCCATGTGGAAACTATAGAAACTGAACCACCAAAATGGGAAATCAGTTGTCCGTTGGTGACATTTGACTCATGAGGACAAAAGTAAACATGCGTGCTATGCGGCTTTGGACCTTTATTGAGCAGAACCCCTCTAATGCTTCACCCCCATATTTTTGGGGACATATGTTTTGAATGTGTGTGTTTATGCAAAACAGGGCAAGTAACTTATCATTCAAGAGCATGTGATCCCCTGAATGTGTCAGTTCAATGTATAGACATGTATCTCTTTTTTATACATGAAGTGTAAACCTGTTTTATTAGCTCTTGATCTGTACATGGTTTTTCTTAAGCCCAAACTGGCTGGTCCTACTAAGATACATGACCATGCCCTCTAGTGCTTGAATCCCTCTTGAATTTGGTGTGTTTTCCATTGGGATAGGGAGAATTTAATAAAGGATTCCCGCTCTGGGGACGTTCTGTTTAATGGATGGGGAAGCAATCATTTTCAGCTGGCTTTTGAAGAAGCTGTTAGCTGAAATTCAGATTAAAGATCAGCTCTGAACTGAAGGATTATACCTGAAATAAGGACTAGAGTGAGAAAAGAGATCTGTATGGTCTCTCTTGAGCCGTGTCTACACGTGCCCCAAACTTCGAAATGGCCACGCAAATGGCCATTTTGAAGTTTACTAATGAAGCGCTGAAATGCACATTCAGCGCTTCATTAGCACACGGGCGGCCGCAGCACTTCGAAATTGATGCGCCTCGCTGCCGCGCGTCTTGTCCAGACGGGGCTCGTTTTTCGAAAGGACCCCACCTACTTCGAAGTCTCCTTATTCCCATGAGCTGATGGGAATAAGGGGACTTCGAAGTAGGCGGCATCCTTTCGAAAAGGAGCCCCGTCTGGACGAGACGCGAGGCGCGTCAATTTCGAAGTGCTGCGGCTGCCCGCATGCTAATGAAGCGCTGAATATGCATTTCAGCGCTTCATTAGTAAACTTCGAAATGGCCATTTCGAAGTTTGGGGCACGTATAGATGTAGCCTTGGTGTGTTAGGCTTAGCTGACACATTTTTGTTTATTTTAGATTAGTAACTTGCTTTGATCTGTCTGTTTTCTCTTGTAGCCACTGAAATCCTATTTGTTATACTTAAACAAAAGAGGTTTTTATATAAAAACCCAGTGTAAACAATAGTTGTGGTGGAGGGAGAGAACAGCATTGAATCGTTCAGTGATAGAGAGCAAACTTTGAGCTTTACTTGTGTAAATCTTACACCCATATGATGGATTTGTTTTAGGTTTTTGGTCCCTTTTGAGGGCTGTGCTCATGGGTGCTGTCAAGTTCCTGTTTGCTGTTCTGTCCCAGAGCTGTTACCAGTGTCTGTTAGTATGCTGGAGGGCTTTTTTTCCCACCTCTGTGCCTTTGGTGGGGGAAAACGAGAGCTGCTGTCCCAGCAGGACAAAGTGAAGGGGCATCCAAAAGGGCACGTAAGCAGGCTCAGTGATACGATCAGCACATCGGGTGTGCCCATCTCAAAGGGATGTCCATGAGCTGACCCCATGTGCTCTCATCAGCATGGAGGCATGTCCTGTGACATGGTGGTTGAAGCATAAAGTAGCATGTGAACCCTTTACAGTGGGGCTATATTTGCATTGTTGAGCTATTTTGGGATACGGAAGTATCCTGAAATAGTAACTCTATATCTAGGAAACATGCCCGATATTTCAAAACTTTTTTCAAATACTGGGTGTGTTATTTTGGCATCCCTCTACCCCTCATTGCGAGAGGGGTTAAGGGAATACCTCAAAATATTACTGTTTCAGAATTTGGCACTGTGTAGGCCAAATCCCGAATGACTTATTTTCAAATTGACTCGAATTAGGATATGTAATTCAAGTTAGGGGGCACAGTGTAGGCATAGCCTAAGGGTGAGGAACCTATGTCTTGTGGGCTGGATGTGGCCTGCAAAGCTTGGCTTTCACCCTCCACCTTGGCCTGTTGGAGCCTCCATGAGCATTCCAGCACCTGCTCCCTGTTGCAAGGGGAGAGTCCTGAGCCTTGCAGGCCAGATCAAGAGAAGCCCGTAGGTTCTGCCTGACACGGGGAGGAAGCAGCACGCAGAGCTGCTTCCTCCCATTTCCCTGCCCCGTCTCTGCCAGCTGGGGAAACTGCTCACCTGGAGGCTTTTCCCTCACTGCTCCCATTGTCTGGAATCATGGCCAATGGGAGTGTGGTGGGATGTGGAACATGTGCCGCTGGGGAGCTGTACCAGGTAAGCGTCCCTCATGTAATCCCCCTCCCACCCAGACACCGCACCTCAAGCTCATTTCTGCATTCTGCTTCCTCCACAGACCCCCACACTCCCACCCTGCTCCTGCACCCTGCCTTCTGCCTCCTGCTTGTGCTTGCACCTCCACGTCACTCCCTGTGCCCTGTCTCCTGCACAGACCTCCCACCCCCATTTCACTCCTGAATCCTACTCCTTCAGACCGAGCGCTCTCCTGCACCCTGCTTCCTTCCCAGCTCTTGCACCCTTCCCTACCCTGTTTCTTGGTAGGATCCTCCTGTGGACCATACCCCTCTTTTGGCCTCACCCCAGAGCCTGGGGAGTGGGGGCACAAAATCTACTAACCCCAGGCCCCTGTGTAGGTAAGTGGCTCGACTCAAAAAAGGTTCCCCATCTCTGCCTTAGATTATCTGGACTACAAAAATATTTGTAGTGCCAGCTGCAGTAGTGCTATGCAACACACATTCTCACTGTCAGATGACATTAAACATGCTAGAAGCATTATTTCCTGCAAATGTAAACTAGTGTCTCTTAGTGACTGGTAGACTAAGAAGTAGGACCGAGTGAACTTGTAGGTCTAAAGTTTTTACATTTTGTTTTATTTTTTGAATACAGATTTTTTCTAAGTTCAACTTTCATAATGAAGAGATTGCAGTACAGTCCTGGTGGTATAAGGTGAATTGAAAAATACTTTTTTTTTTTTTTTTTTCCCCTAGCGCAAATATTTGTAATGAAGTATTGTAGCTGAAATTAATAGCTTTAAAAATGTAGAAAGCATCCAAAATATCTAAATGGTATTCTTGCTTAACAATGTGATTTTTATCAGTTATTTGTGATTATATTTTTAACAGCACAAATAGTGGCAATGTTTAGTCACATTTTTTTATCTTGACAGCCCTACTTCACATATAACAAAATGGAAGACTCCACTGATTTTAATGACACTAGGCCAGGGGTCAGCAACCAAAATAGCAAGAAAAGCCATTTTTTCCAAATTTGGTAAAAATCTCAGTAATTTAAGAGCCGCAATTAACATGAATGAGATGGTTCTTAATTTAAAAAAAAAAAAAAAAAGTTAAACCATACTTTTTGTAATCCCTATCTTAAGAAAAGCACACACACAGTGATTTGTAATGCTATACAGGTTTGTGAACGTCTTGCAGACAATCTATTCTACTTCCTCACATTTTTCATGTGTGTTTGTACCAGTATCTTCCTAACTTCACTCCCAAGCCTTCTCTCTCTCTCTCTCTCTGGAGGATGCTAGATTTTTGAATAGCTTTTGTTTTTGAAATCACTGTACAGCAGCTCTGATACTTTATCAAAGTATTCTTTTACATATTCACTGTTCATGAATGGCTTTCCTTGTTTCGTGATCTCAAGTTGCCACAAAACTAGCCATGGTTATGCTACTTGGTGATATCACTCATTTAGCGATTATATTCTCACTTGGCTGTGCTTTGCATAGCAGCTTCTCAGTGGCTCTCTTTTTTTTTTCTGGCATGTCTAGCTGAATACTGTTTGGCAAAAGTACTAGTGTTTTTTTAAGAGCCTCTTTAGGTTGCATTTTTTTAAGGTTGACAAATTTCTCATTGCAAATGAGGCAAAGGGAGCCCAGCTGAATGCAATATAAATGCGAAGGATTGGGTCCATTCAGTTTGAAATTCTGTGTTTTATCTTTCATTTTCCTCTTTTCTTGAAGCCATTCTAACCCAATTTTAATTAAGCCAATTTTACTTCATGCTTAATTTCAGATTTCTTTCTTAAAATGTGCGTTGCCTTTCACAGCAGGAATGCTGCAAGCCTGCTTTTCTTTTTCAAAATCAAACCATTATTAGTAACACAATCAAAATACAGATACAATATAATTTCAAAATGCACTGCCCATATTGAAGGGGGATTTTTGAGATCATAGAATACTAGAATTGGATGGGACTTTGAGAGGTCATGGAGTCCAGCCCCCTGCACTTATGGCAGGACCAAGTACTGTGTAGACCATGGGTGTCCAACCTTTAGGCTTGCCTGGGCTGCACTGAGTGAAGAGGAATTGTCTTGGGCTGCATATAAAATATATAATGTATATAAATCACATAATGTTAAAAGTTTACGATCTTGTGGGGCCACATTACTAGCTGTCCAGGGCTGCCTGCGGGTTGGACACACCTGGTCTAGACCATCCCTGATAGACATTTTATCTAACCTGCTCTTAAATATCTCCAGAGGTGGAGAGTCTACAACCTCCCTAGGCAACTTAGTCCAGTGTTTGACCACCCTGACAGTTAGGAACTTTTTCCTAATGTCCAACCTAAACCTCCCTTGCTGCAGTTTAAACCCATTGCTGCTTGTTGTAGCCTTAGAGGCCAAGAAGAACAAGCTTTCTCCCTTCTCCTTATGACACCCTTTTACATACCTGAAAACCGCTATCATGTCCCCCCTCAGTCTTCCCTTTTCCAAACTAAACAAGCCCAGTTCTTTCTGCTTCCTTCTTAGGTTGTGTTCTTTTGACCTTTGAACATTCTTGTTGCTCTTTTCTGGACCCTCTCCAATTTCTCCACATCTTTCGTGAAATGCGGTGCCCAGAACTGGACAAAATACTTCAAGTGAGGCCTAACCAGCGGAGTTTAGAGTGGAAGAATGACTTATTGTGTCTTGCTCACAATACACCTGCTAATGCATCCTAGAACCATGTTTGCTTTTTTTGCAACAGCATCACACTGACTCATATTTAGCTTGTGGTCCACTATAACCCCTAGATCCCTTTCTGCCATATTCCTTCCTAGACAGTCACTTCCCATTCTGTATGGCTGGGTCTACACTAGGGTTTTGTCGACAGAAGGGGCCTTCTGTCGACATAACTCAGAGAGCACTTACACAGTTAAAGCATTCTATAGATAGATAGATTCTCAACAGAACTACTATGGTCTGAAGAAGTGGGTCTATCCCACAAAAGCTCGCCACCTAATAAATTTTGTTAGTCTTTAAAGTGCTTACTGGATTGCTTTTTTGTTTTGATAGCATATAGGCTAACACGGTTATCTCTGTTACTATTCCTCAAAAATTTGAGACATAACAATCTCTTGACAGAGTACTGTCAACAGAAGTGCAATGTTGACCCTGCTGTTGACAGAGAGGGCTTCCGGTTGCCAGACAGCCATCTTTGCAGAGCTGCTATTCTGCTTTCTGGCACCAGAGGGTAGTGCAGTCTGGCTGCTGTCTGTCGACAGAGCAAGTTGCGTGTAGGTGCAATCTGTTCAGAGGTTCTCAAGATTTCCGTGTCAACAGTAACTTGTTGGCAGATGCTTCTAGTGTAGACATAGCCTCTGTGTGAAACTGCTCCTTCCTAAGTGGAGCACTTTGCATTCATCTTTAATAAACTTCATTCTGTTTACTTCAGACCATTTCTCCAAATTTTCCAGATTTTGAATTATGACCCTATCCTCCAAAGCAGTTGCAACCCCTCCCAGCTTAGTATCATTTACAAAAACATAATAAGCATACTCGCTATGCCAGTATCTAAATTGGTGATGAAGATATTGAACAGAATCAGTTCCAACACTGACCCCTGCAGAACCCCATTGTTATACCTTTCCAGCAGCATTGAGAACCATTAATAACTACTGAGTACAGTTATCTAGCCAGTTTTGCACCCACCTTATAGTAGCCCCATCTCAGTTGTAGTTGCCTAGTTTATTAATAAGAGTATTGTGATGCAGTGAGGTGGGTGTTAGAGAGACAGGCGGTGGGTGTGTGTGTGAGAGAGAGCGCAAGGCAGAGCAGCTCACAGTGGCTAAGGATGACTGCCTGGGGCTGTAACCTAAGTTGGCAGGTAACACCTCTGCCCTGACCAGAGAACAGGGAGGAACTGAGCTGGGTTTTGAATCGAGGCTGCAGTTGGAAGCTGGGGAGAGAAAGGGAAGTTAGCCAGCCTGTGCTGAGGGGGAAGCTAGACCCCCAGATGGGGTATCCCTTGGGCTCCTCTCCCCAGGATGGATTGGAATGACTGTCTCTGCCTGCTGGAATGACACCTCTGTACTGAGCTGTGTCTCTGTCTCTGTGTGACACGGTCTCACATAATATACTTATCAATAAACTACTCAAATACAACTTAGATGGGGCTACTATAAGGTGGGTGAACAACTGGCTGGATAACCGTACCCAGAGAGTAGTTATTAATGGCTTTCAATCCTGCTGGAAAAGTATAACTAGTGGGGTTCCGCAGGGGTCTGTTTTAGGACTGGTTCTGTTCAATATCTTCATTAACGATTTAGATATTGACATAAAAAGTACACGTATTAAGTTTGCAGATGATACCAAGCTGGGAGGGGTTGCAACTTCTTTGGAGGATAGGGTCATAATTCAAAAGGATCTGGATAAACTGGAGAAATGGGCTGAGGCAAACAGGATGAAGTTTAATAAGGACAAATGCAAAGTGCTCCACTTAGGAAGGCACAATCAGTGTTACACATACAGAATGGGAAAGGACTGCCTAGGAATGGGTACAGCAGAAAGGGATCTAGGGGTTATAGTGGACCACAAGTCAAATATGAGTCAACAGTGTGATGCTGTTGCAAAAAAAGCAAACATGATTCTAGGATGCATTAACAGGTGTGTTGTGAACAAGACACGAGAAGTCATTCTCCCGCTCTACTCTGCGCTGGTTAGACCTCAGCTGGAGTATTGTGTCCAGTTCTGGGTACCGCAGTTCAGGAAGGATGTGGAGAAATTGGAGAGGGTCCAGAGGAGAGCAATGAGAATGATCAAAGGTCTAGAGAACATGACCTATGCAGAAAGGCTGAAGGAATTGGACTTGTTTAGTTTGGAAAAGAGAAGATTGAGGGGGAGCATGATAGCAGTCTTCAGGTATCTAAAAGGGTGTCACAAGGCAGAGGGAGGGAACTTGTTCTTCCTTGCCTCTGAGGATAGAACAAGAGGCAATGGACTTAAATTGCAGCAGGGGAGGTTCAGGTTGGACATGAGGAAAAAGTTCCTAACTGTCAGGGTGATCAAACACTGGAACGAATTGCCAAGGGAAGTGGTAGAATCTCCATCAGTGGAGACTTCTAAGAAGAGGTTAGATAGATGGCTTTCAAGGATGGTCTAGAAAGTGCTTGGTCCTGCCATAAGGGCAGGGGGCTGGACTCGATGGCCTCTTGAGGTCCCTTCCAGTCCTACTCTTCTATGATTCTGTCGACTAATAAACTTCCCATTCTACCTGTTGAGTGAGAGTCACTCCTGCCTGCGGATGGGGTGCAGTGCTTGGGGACCCCGAACTCCATTACAAATATATGAGACAGTATCAAATGCCTTACCAAAGTCTAGGTATACTACAGCCACCTCTTCTCTCTTATCCAGAAGGCTCATTAGCCTATCAAGTAAAGCGATCAAATTGGTTTGACATGATTTGTTCTCTACAAATCAATACAGGCTGTTCCCTATCACCTTGCCACCTTTCAAGTGTTTATAGATGGTTTCCTTAATTGCTTGCTCTATTATCTTTGCTGGCACAGAAGTTAAACTGATTGGTCTGTAGTTTTCTGTGTTATTCCCCTTTTTATAGATGGGCACTATATTTGCCCTTTTCCAGTCTTCTGCAATCTGTCTCCCATGATTTTCCAAAGATGACAGCTAAAGGCTCAGATACTTCCTCCATCAGCTCCTCGAGTATTCTAGGATGTATTTCATCAGGCCCTTGTGACTTGCAGACATCTAACTTTTCAAAGTGATTTTTAACTTTATTCTTTTTTTATTTTATGTTCTAAACCTAACCCTTTCCCACTAGCATTCACTATGTTAAGCATTCCTTCAGACTTCTCAGTGAAGATGGAAACAAAGAAGACATTAAGCATCTCTGCCATTTCCAAGTTTACCATTACTGTTTCTCTCTCCTCACTGAGCAATGGGCCTACCGTGTCCTTGGTCTTCCTCTTTCTTCTAATGTATTTATAAAAAGTTGTCTTGTTTCCCTTATGCCTGTAGCTAGTTTGAGCTCATTTTGTACCTTTGCCTTTCTAATCTTGCCCCATGCATTCCTGTGTTGTTTGCCTATATTCATGCTTTGCAATTTGTCCTAGTTTCCATTTTTTTTTTTTAATTCCTTTTTTATTTTGAGATCACGCAAGATCTCCTGGTTAAGCCAAGGCAATTTTTTGCCATATTTTCTATCTTTCCTATGCAGCGGACTAGCTTGCTTTTGGGCCCTTAATAACATCCCTTTGAAAAACTGCCAACTCTCCTCAGTTGTTTTTCCCCTTCAGTCTTGCTTCCCATGTGACCTTACCAACCAGCTCTCTGAGTTTACCAAAATCCACTTTCCTGAAATCCATTGTCTCTGTTTTGCTGTTTGTTTTGTTTTTGTTTTTTTTTTTCCCCTTCTACCCTCCCTTAGAATTGTGAACTCTGATTTCACAATCGCTTTCACCCAAGCTGCTTTCCACTTTCAAATTCTCAAGCATTTCCTCCCTATTAGTTAAAATCAAATCTAGAACAGCTTCCCCCCAGGTAGCTTTTCCTTCTGAAATAAAAATGGTCTCCAGTGCAGTCCAAGAACTTATTGCATAGTCTGTGCCCTGCTGTGTTAATTTCTCAACATATATCTTGATAGTTGAAGTTCCCTATCACCACCAAATCCTGGGCCTTGGAAGATTTTGTTAATGGTTTAAAAAAAGCCTCATCCATCTGGGTAGATGGCCTGTTGTAGACCCCTAGCAGGACATCCACCCTTGGTTTTTTTTATGCCTTTTAGCCTAACCCAGAGACAGATATCTAAATAACAGACGACGGGTTGAGTTCATTGCTGGGATTTTAGACATTCACTGTTTAATCAGGAGAGTGGTTTTTTACTTTGCAATTATAGTATGAGGCACTACAAAGAAGCCTTAAAGAGCTGCAGATTGCAGACCCCTGCACTAGACAATAGGAGCTGGCACATGAGGCACCCTCATTGGATTAAAGTATTAGAAATGTTGGTGTTGCTCTATGATTGCTTGAGTTCACTTAGTAACTTCAAAGCTATGTGAATCTCTCTTATGGGATGTTAATGAGCTGATAGGAACTATTTTTCCCTCTCCTAGTTTCAGGTAGGGAGGACATCAATAGTAAGTGTAAGGCAGGAAGAGAGAGAGATACAAAATTGCATGGATTTGTAGAGAGCCATAAGATCATCACCTCTTGCAGGATTGTGAGACACTGGCAAATTTTAGAAAGTTCCATTGGGAATCCTGCAACACTTTGTGAGGCCTTTTGCTGCAGTGGCTCTCCAGATCACTAGGATTTAGTGATTTATAGATGCTTATAACCATACAGGTAGGAACTGAAGTGTGTTGACAAGATTATAGTGTGGAGTTTAATTCATCCTCATGTCTTGTTTTCAGGATTCCGTATTGGCTTCCTTGGTAGACTGGAATTGTTCAACTCTAATTGTTTTGTGCATTTCTCAACAGTTGAAAATAGTCTAAGCTACTTGGAATACTGGAAAACAATAATTGGTACCTAATAGAACATCAATAAATTGTTCTCTGCTTCAAGAAAGCATAGCCTTCATTTGAATACTGGTTTGTCGGGGGGGGAAGAAAAACCTGCTGCTACCCCAAATTGAGTTTTACCCATTGGAAGCTTGAAGCAGAACCTGGTGTCCAAGGAATACACCGTCAGAGTAGTGAATTTGTCTCCAAGCCTACCTGCATTAGCTGTATTAAAGGTACTGTGGTCTGCTCGTCTTCTATTAATCTGAGTGAAGCTTTCTTCCCTCACTGCTACTGATGTTTTCCACTTTATAGGAGCGGCAGATCCAACTAATTCGAGAACTACTGATGTGTGATGCATCTGGCAGTATTCAGCTAAGTGAAGAACAGAAGTCTGCCTTGGCCTTCCTTAACAAGCCTCAACTTTCCATTGGGGGTTCTGGGAACAGAAGGTAGGGAAGGTAGCAACGTACAGCTGGTCAGTAGATTTACTGTAATCTTAGACTATGAGAGAGGTTTTTGACCTTTCATTTTTTCAGTACCCCAAAGTTACCAGCCTTTTTTTTTTTTCCCCCCCCTCTCTTGAGCCTGTATTCCAGAGTCTGTCACATGACCTCTTGCTCAGCGAGCTAGTTTGTATAATTGTTTTTAGTTTTAATGATTTTAAAATGTATAACTGTTTGATATTGAAAGCTATAAGAATTGCACATTCCTTACAATCCAATTACAACAGGTAGTTACATTTGGAATTTTGGGGACAATAGATTTTTTTTGAAAGAATCTTTTGAATCTGTAGAAAATTAGTATTTGGTATCCAAAAAAGCTTTGTCTTAGGGCTGAGGACCATTGTTCTAGGAAAATACTGTTGTGTTAAACTTTGAGTTAGGAATATAAAAGCATAAATCAATGAAGCTTTGTTGAAATCACTGCTTTTTTTTCTTGTTTCCACTTCATCTATAATACCACTCTGAAAGATTTTCCTTTTTTATATAGCTGCACTAAACTGTGTCAGTAACCAAGTGTGCACATCAATAATAAACCTGAAGGTGAAGTAGCAGTCCAGAAATATTTCTCCCAGAGAGCTACTGTATATATCGTTTGTTTGTTTACCAGGGATTATCTGATCTGAATTTAGATTTGTGGGGAGGGCAGAAAGAGGGAATTTGGGATACCTCAATGAAAACCTCTGCTCAGTGTGAATCTGCTGACAAAAACAATATTGGGGAATGTAAGGTATGGGACAGAAAACATTTGTGACTTTTTTTTTATATAAATCAGCGACATGCTCTCATCTAGATTACTGTATTCAGTCTGAAAGATGAAGCAGAAATAAGGGAGGCTCAAAGAGGCACTAAAATGACTTTTTGTCATGGAAAGACTTCTGTTAAGAGGATATCATGTAACTTCTAAGAGAAGGGATGGGTAGATACAAATTAATGCTACAGTAAAAGCTCTGTTAGCAGTCACCCAGATAAACAGCACATAATGAGTTGGCTACCTGGCTGGAACCTCTCAGAGCAGAGATGGATGCCTGCTGCCCATCAGTGCAGGGCCATAATGCTGGTCCTATCTTGACTATCCAGAGCATCTTCCCTGTATAAAGAAGCTGGATAGTCATATGTATCCTTTTTTCATAGTGCAATTGGCATTACATGAAACAGAAAGCAAATTTAAAACTGACCATAGGAGACTTCTTAACATATGACGCTTCCATAATATTAGCAACGAAGGGTCCTGTGGCACCTTATAGACTAACAGAAAAGTTTAGAGCATGAGCTTTCGTGAGTTAACTCACTTCTTCAGATGCTGGTCCTGGAAATCTGCAAGGCCAGGTATAAATAGGCCAGAGCAAGGCTGGGGATAACTAGGTTAGCTCCTCCTTTATCTGCCTCTTTGATTATAATGTCAGGGTTGCTTCTGGACCCATGGGAAGGAGACTCTGGAGGAATTCCACCAGGACTTCAACAACTTCCACTCCAACATCATGCTCAGCCTGGACCAATCTACACAGGAGATCCACTTCCTTGACACTACCGTGCTTATACACAATGGACACATCAGTACCACCCTGTACCGTAAACCCACTGACCGCTACTCCTACCTCCATGCCTCCAGCTTCCATCCCAGACACACCACACGATCCATCGTTTACAGCCAAGCACTTAGATATAACCGCATTTGTTCCAACCCCTCCGACAGAGACAAACACCTACAGGATCTGCACCAAGCATTCCTGAGACTGCAATACCCACCTGAGGAAGTGAGAAAACAAATCAAGAGAGCCAGACGTGTGCCACGAAGCCGCCTACTACAGGACAAGCCCAAGAGAGAAACCAACAGAACACCCCTAGCCATCACCTACAGTCCTCAGCTAAAACCTCTACAGCGCATCATCAGGGATCTACAACCCATCCTGGACAATGATCCCCCACTTTCACAGGCCTTGGGAGGCAGACCTATCATTGCTCACAGACAACCTGCCAACCTAAAACAAATCCTAACAAGCAACTATACACCGCACCACAGTCACTCTATCTCAGGGACCCATCCATGCAACAAACCTCGTTGCCAGCTCTGCCCACATATACACACCAGCAACATCATTACAGGACCTAACCGGATCAGCCACACCATCGTGGGCTCATTCAGCTGCACATCTACCAATGTAATTTGTGCCATCATGTGCCAGCAATGCCCCTCTGCCATATACATCAGACAAACTGGACAGTCTCTATGTAAAAGAATAAATGCACACAAATCAGACATCAGAAATGGCAATATACAAAAACCCATAGGAGAGCACTTCAATCTCCCAGGACACACAGTAGCAGATTTAAAAGTAGCTATCCTGCAGCAAAGAAATTTCAAGAACAGACTCCAAAGAGAAATTGTTGAGCTACAATTCATCTGCAAATTCAATACCCTCAGCTCAGGATTAAACAAAGACTGTGAATGGCTGGCTAAATACAAAAGCAGCCTCCCCTCTCTTGGAGTTCACACCTCCAGATCTCCTGATGACAATACAACTCAGCCTGCCTGACTGAGCTAACCTCGTTATCCCCAGCCTTGCTCTGGCCTATTTACACCTGGCCTTGCAGATTTCCAGGACCAGCATCTGAAGAAGTGAGTTAACTCACGAAAGCTCATGCTCTAAACTTTTCTGTTAGTCTATAAGGTGCCACAGGACCCTTCGTTGCTACTACAGATCCAGACTAACACGGCTACCCCTCTGATACTATTCCATAATATTGATTTGCTACAGGATATCGTCAAGGCAAAAAAAGTCCATTAGTATATTTTTTGTAAACTTAAACCAATCATGAACTGATTGGGAAGATACTTCCTTTCTGGGACAGGATATTCCATAACTGTTTTAGTGGAGGGGTTTCTTTCTTTGTTAAAGTGCTGACACAACCCCTGTCAGAGTAGATACTAAACTAGACAAACTACTGATGTTATGTAGCGTATTTATTCCTAAATTATTATTTTAGGAATATGGAAATGTAAGGCAGTAAAAAGAGAATATTATGGTCCTCTTGTCTAGTCCTCATAGTGAGGCTGGATAAAGCATGCATAAATGATCTCTGGCAGATGTTTGTCTAACTTCCAATGATGAGGACTGAGCCCTCCCTTGAAAGCCTCTTCATGAGCTTAGCTATCCTTATCATTTAGATATTAGGGGAAACTTTCAAACTAAATCTGCCTTACTGAAGAATATGATTCTTAGTACTACTTCTTCATGCCCGACCTTTAGGGGACAACTGATCACCATCCTCTTTATAGCACTCCTTAACGTATTTGACGATTATCGGGTCCCCACTCAGTCTTTTTCTTAAGAATAAACATACCCATTTCTTTTTAAATCATTCCCCTTATGTCACATTTTCTAAACCTTTGATCTTTTTTGTTTCTTCATTCTGCACTCTGTGGACTTAATTGTATTTGGTAGTGAAATAGTCTCAGCTATGTTTTGAATTTAATACCACAAAACTACATATTCAACGTGGGTGGGGAATTTACAGAAGGTCACTCTTTTCTGTGATTGTCTGTTGGGCTGCAGTCAAAAAGATAGTATGTATATTGATCTATGAAGGAACTTTGCAATCAGAAGAAGTGGAAACTTCATATGGAAGGGAGGAGGAAGAGAAAAGGCTTGTGTTTGGTAGTACAAAAAATTACCACATTAAATCTGGGTTATTCCTACTCCATGGATTTGGGTTTCCCCAGTAAATTGCAAATGACAACCCAGCAGCATGTGATTCTACTCAGTTTATAGTTCATTAATGCTACATTCATAGCATCAAGATCTTGCCTTGTTTCAAACTGAAATACATAGCTATTGACTGGTAAGTAAACTTCTACTGGAATTATGAGGTAAGCAAGGAGTGAAACCCACGTGGTGTTTTTTACTTTCTTAGACTTTCAACAATAGATGAATCTGGCTCAAATCTATCAGACATCAGCTTTGACAAGACTGAAGAGTCATTGGTAATGTAACTGCAGTCTTTGAGAATATCTGTCTTCACTTTCCATAGTGTCTCAGCCTCTCCATTCTGTGCAATATCACCCATAAAAACACTATCACCAAGAAAACCTTAAATGGTTTCCTTATGTTGATTCGTCCAACACAGCTATAACATGAGTCCTCTAATTTTGCATCATTGTGGCGATGCATGATACCGCAAAGTTGGGTTTCTAGTCATTCGTTACCATTCTATTTACAGGAACCCAGTATTGTGGTGGCATAACTAGGAATTCATGTCTAGTGTGGCATGGGAAAAAAAAAAAGCCCAAAACTAACTGCGTTTAAGATTGAGCTTGTTGAGTTTATGAAGGCACTGACTAAAGTGGCATGGAGTGCTCTGCAACTGTTAACAGTATAGATTTCCCAGTGGGTGGTGATGGGACTTTAGATAGAAAGGGCTCTGCATTTCTACAGAGAATTCTTTCCCAGGTGCCTGACTAGGTTGGTTTTGCCAACTGATGGCCATATTTGTGGTTGGGAAGGAATTTTAACCCAGCTCAGATTGGCAGAGACCACAAAGGTTTTGTGCCTTCCTCTGCAGTATAGGGTGTGGATTATTTGCAGGTGTAACTTAATCTTAGTAGTTCTAGCATGAAATTTGAAGGGTGTGGTGAACATAAGAAGACTAATGAAGGGTAGAGGCGCCAGTAGAGGTCAGTGAGAATTTTGAACTTTTATCCTTGAATTGTCCTTTTTATCCTTGATTATTAAAATCTTAAGCTACATGTACACTAGAGTTTTTGTCAACAAAACACCCGTTTCGTCAGCAGAACTCACAGAGCTTCTACACTAAAAATGTGTTCTGTCAACAGTAAATTGGCAGAACATGGCAGTTTTGTCTATGGCCTTCTGCCTCTCCCCCACGAGGCAGAATGCCTCTTGACAATCTGTTGACAAAAAATCCTTGTGGATGCTCCAAGGGGCCCTCTGTCAACAGACCGGACTTCTGGATCCCTGGGCAGCCCTGTCTACTGTACTTCTGATTTGACTGTTCTGTCGAGAGTGTCCGACAGCGGATCGCTTTTTCGATCCGCTTTGCTGTCTGGCCACAATCTGACTGAAGTTTTGTTGGACGATATCTTCCGACAGTAACTTCTGTCGATTATAGATGTCACTAGTGCAGATATAGCTTTAATGAGCACGGTGGTGAAGGAACTGTAAGGAAGCTGACTTCCTCAGTTATAACTGTCTAAGTCACAAATGGAGCCTGAGGAAACACTAGATTCAAGAGTGGATGATAAGACCAACTTGTGTTTTGTTCTAAGCAAACTGGTCCACTATTCTTTAAAATGGATTTATTTAAAAGCAGTGATAACGTCTGGAAGGTATCTGCAGTATGCTAACATAACATACTATTTTACCCATAGGATTGGGATTCCTCTTTGGTAAAGGCTGTCAAACTGAAGAAAAGAGAGAAACGGGTATGTTAAATTATTTCCAGTTAAGAAGTGGAAACAATCACGAGTAAGGGGTAGTACTGTGGCTACATGTGGTGGCTCAGCTATCTGAGCCGTTGATTACTGTCCAGCCTCAAATCAGACCACCCAGAAATGCACCCTAACCTGCACTACAGGAAAGAGATGGAAGGTTTCTTATTTGGTGTTGTAGAACTGGATTACCCAGATAAATAAATCTTTAATTCTTTGTATCCAAAAGTACAGGCTTGCTGTATGATTTCAGCTGAAAGCTTTGAAAGTAATTTTCACTTGTCAGTTGGAGATGATGATAGTCAATTCCCACATCTCCTACTATTTTGACTCACAGCATACAAGTGAAAGTTACTTAGAGTGAAGTTTCTTAGTGGATCGATCTATTGCATCTTTTTGGTAACATTTGACAGATTCTCTCCAGAGTGCTTCCTGGAACTGGGGTACCACTGAGCCTCCCTGACCCAGCAGCATTCACTCCCATTTACACTGTACTGATGAATATGCAACAGCTTTTTGCTAATGAATTATGATTCTCACGCACTGGTCTAGATAAAGCAAAAATAGTTAGTTTTTAAGTAATTATAAGAGTGTGGTTTTTTATTTATTTTAATATTAAATTAAGTTTAATATGCTAAACAGCAGCTGGGTTATGCAAGCCAATATAGTAAACTCCTTCATATTCAGCAGCCCCAGGACCGGGCGGTTGCGAAATATTCAAGTATTCTCGATAATAGAGAGGGCATACCTAGCAATGCATAACACTAAAGAAAAACGATATTAGGTATCAAGAAACAAAAATGTAAGCAGAGTACTTTATTTACCAAAAACGGTAGTATTGTATGCTGTAAATTTATACTGTATTTGTATTTACTTTCACTATACTGTATGTATAGAAAATGTAACCAAAATTTAATTATGGTTAAAATACTGGTTATTTGAGAGTTCTGGATGATAAATGCCAGTTAAGACAGAGTTTACTGTCCTTACTCTGCATGGTGATATGAGCAGTCTGTAAATGTTTAAGGGGCAAGCTGCATTTGCTCACAACTTTTGAATCTTGAGATGTTCCATTCACAGGCTAAATATCCCTTTAGACTTGGTATAGCACTTCTCTCCAGTTCAGTGTTTTGTTGCTGAGGTGTTCCCAGGATGCTTCTTAGGTGGGGAGTCGGTGAACATGTCACTTTTCACCTTTTTTGCATTTGTACTTGACAGGAACCCTTTGTTTCAAAGCTTGGTCCCCACACCAGTCAGTGGAAACGCTGATGTTCCGAGATGGAATCCAGAGACATGTAATCACATCATGTCTTTGTAGACTTAGAGCAATCATTACTTGGAGGCTGTCTGTAGGATTCTCAGGCTCTCGTGGGAGATAAATTTCTTCTAAGGCATATTTTTTTTCCCTAATGGCTCATTGCCTGCAATAGGCCCTTGCTTACCTAGATATCTACAACAGGGATATCAAACTCCTGGCCTGTGTCTGGATGGGTCCCTATACAGAGCAATTGCACATTCTGGCCTGGGAATCTCAGTGGGCTGTGGGGGCACCCCAGATCCCACCCCTTTCTGCCACCAGTCCACCTTCAGAGTACTTTATTCTCTTGCTTGCATGGCACCATGTCCCCCAAGGAGATGGCTTCATGGATCACCCAGGGGCAATGTTTAATTTCCTCTTGCTGGGGGAGCTCAGGAGGGTGCATCTGCTCTTGCTGCATGGTGCCAGGCCTCCCTGGTGATCTCTGAAGCCCTCTCCCTGGGGGATGGGGTCAAATGGGGATAGAAGATAGGGCAGTCGTGAGAAGGGGCAGGGTTTGGACGTAATGGACAGCCCCTTCCGCTCGCCTTCCTGCCCTTCCCACAACCTGCCAGGACTCCCAGCCCTATTTGTACAATTCCTCCAGCTGGTGATGGCCCATGGGGTATGAGTTTGAGACACTTGATCTAGAATGAAAGCGTCTTGTCTAGTGGGCTTTTTCCAGTTATATCTGCATTTTGAAATAGATGTAGTTAATATTCACCATTCCGAGTAAAAAATAAGGCACATGTACAAATATGGTAATCATGTTCAGCAGTTCATCACTTTGCAATGACATCTCACGTGATCTGTCCTGAATAATTGTAATTTTCAGTGTCATAATATCACTGTAAAGAATCTGAGGTACTGTGTCACAACATGAAACTAGCAATAGGGGAAGATCAAAGATAGATGTTGTTGTCTGAAAAGTGGACTCAGGATTTCTCCTGCTACCTGGAGTCAGCATGGGGGTGGGTAGGGAGTAGGGCCCATACCATTAGAAGAGATGGCTGTCTTATTGGTGGGAGGATTTGGTATTTGCTCCGCATTCCTCATGTTGAAAAGGGAAAAGTCTTTCCCTGAAAGTATTATTGGTGGCACATGAAGTTGGCTGTCAAACTTCCTGGAAGCTTGTGTACTGAATCATTTCTGCTGGTTCGTTAAGCTGCCTCATTGCTTAAGTCTTCATATTCTTGCTGGAATGGAAGTCATGGTGGACTTAAATATCTGCAAACACTTCAGTGGAACTTACCAAATGCTTCAGGAGATGGAGGGCAATGCCATAGGCTTGATGTCCCCAATCATATTTAATGTATATGTTCTTTTCAGCGTTCTTCCCGACAGTTCATAGAAGGCCCTCCAGGTCCTTTAAAAAAAACCCGATCAATTGGCTCCACAGTGGATCAGGTATGTAGACAGCTGAGTTTGTGTATATCTAAAATTTCTTGTCAGAGATGGCTGTGTTTGGGTGGTCTGCATATGCAGTAGGAAACTAGAACTAGTGAAAGGTTCATAAGACAGCATTTCATGAAGTTGCAGCTAATGCCTGTCACATAATGTTCTGGAAATGATCTTCCTTTTCTGTCCTTCTGGTGTCCGACACAAGATGAAGTCGGCCACCTGATTAAGTTGCATACATTAATGCAATATAAGTGACCTGCTGGGGTCAATAAATACTAAATGGCCCTGGCCACATCATATTGACAGCTCTAATTCTATGACTTTTCTAATTTCAGGGAAACGAGTCTATAGTTGCAAAAACAACACTTATGGTCCCTAATGATGGTGGCCCAATTGAAGCCATCTCCACTATTCACACTGTACCTTATCTCAGAAGCCGGAGGAAGACAGGTAGAGTATATCTTTCTGTGTGCTGTCCCTTATCCAGATTTTAATGCACAGTATAGTCACTTGTCACTAATTTTCATGAATCTTTATTTGCATATCTATACAGGCCCTGATAGAAAAGGGGGTGATTATATTGAAAAGTTACCTTTAAAAAAGGGCAGTCTGAGAGATCTTAATGGCTACTAGTAAAGTTAACATCAAGGGTCAGAACCTGTTTGCTGAATCACCATTCACAGTGACCAACTTCATAACCTCTTTATTTGCTAAGGATAGCTGGTCTAGTAAGTGTTAATATCTTGGAGAGGAGGATGGAAACAAAGTCCCATTTCTCCTGTAATTAGCATTACAACATACTTGGCAGACGACAGTGATAGGAATGCAAAACTGCATAAATAACCATTAATTGCCAGTTGTATCTTGTAACAGTCTCTGTGGGTTGACTACTTTTAGCATAACACAGATGACAGGCACATCTTGCAGTATGTGTTCTCAATCATTCGTGGTAATCTCCTGCTAGTTACAAGACACTTGTCTCATTCATTATATATTCTTTAAACTGAAAACAGAAGGCTGGAAATCTATTCTTCAGATTTCTCTCTCTCATTCTCTCTCAGCCAGTTTACAACCCTGGAATAGTGATTCAAGCATGGGCAGTAGGCAACTGGAATCGAGATCGGACACTGATGGCTCGAACACTCCTCAGAGCAACGGGGGGGTGAGACTGCATGAATTTGTATCAAAGACGGTACGTGTAGAAGGCAGTAGGAACTTGAGCGGCTCTACCTATTTGGTTTCGTGGTATTTGATTATGGTGTCAGTCCTGAAAGTGATTCTCTGGTCCTACTGCTATACATCCCTTTTGAGTGTAGGGTGGTGTAGTGTCTGGTGTCCAATCCAATGTTGGCACCTCTCTCCCCCCAAATCTCCAAGCTCTGGGATCTGACCCTGAGTCCTGGGCTCTGCCTTGGAATATATGCAGGCATATATATGTTAGTTCTTCTTCAAATGCTGTCCCCATGGGTGCTCCACAGTAGGTGTTGGGCTTGCCCAGCACCTCAGCATAGAGATTTTCCAAGCGGCACTCACTGAGGCTGCGCATGTGCAATCCCAGTGCATGCCATTCACACAGTTGGGAATCGTGCATGCAGCCCAGTTCTCTCCTCAGTTCCTTCACTGTCCTCTGCCATGGATGAAGTTCGTTTCTCTCCTTTCTCCTCAGCCCTGTTAGATAGAAAATATAGCCTGTGGTTATTAGTTCTTTGTCTTATACCTTTGGTTAGTCTGTTTACATACAAAAATAAGACACCCTTTTTCTTCACTTGTCAGTTTCAACAGATATTGGACATAGTTTGCTGATGCAACAGTTTATTTTAAAAAAAACAATTGAGATGTCGGCCACACTGGACTTTAGAAAGGGCTCTAAGTGCCACGATCGTATGCTTGCCTCAGGTGGCCATTCAAAATGTATACGTTGCCTCGGGGAGGTTTATATTCTGCAGAAATACTCTCAATGAAGAGCCTTGCTGCGTGAGCTAGAAAAGAGAGAGAGCTATGATTGAAAATGCTCCTTTTTGACAAAGGTCTTGAGCTGATGCCAGACCTGCAGTTTAGGGTGGATAATGTCCCTTCTCTCAGGGAGTCCATGGACTCCTCACTGGGGACTAAGGCAAAGAGCAAGCCTTCTCCGTCATACTCCCTGCCCAGGGTACGCACGGGAAATTAACTGGGCACATGGCATACAGAAGCCCAAGCCCACCTCTGGCTTAAAGCTTAAAAACCACACTTCAAGTAAAGTATCGGAGGGGTAGCCATGTTAGTCTGGATCTGTAACAGCAACAAAGGGTCCTGTGGCACCTTATAGACTAACAAAAGTTTTGAGCATGAGCTTTCGTGAGCACAGACTCACTTCATCAGTGTCTTCAACCCTCTTGGCACAAGCAATGCTGGAAGGGGTTGCGTGACTATTGCTGGCACCAGCAGGTCAAGCTCTGGCTGCCATGTTGAGCATGCAGTTGGCACTGGCTGAAACAGAACCATTGCCAGAGCTGGAAGAACACCCGATGCCATGCTTTCTTCTGGCACCGCAGGAGCACTACCAAACCCCAGCACAGCACTTGTCCCACGTCTCATCAGTGGCCCTGTGAAGAGCTAGTCTCTCTGCTGGTGTACTTGAGAATGAAACATTCTGGTAGGGGTCCAGTTTCACCATGCTCAACCAGCTCACCAAATTACAACAGATGTGTCGCTTCTTGGCTGGGGAGCTCATTGCCAGCAGTATCACATCCGAGGTTGATGGACCAAAAACAAACAGATTACATACCAGTCTTCTCAAGCGATGTGCTGTCATCTTCAATGCTTGCAAGCACTTTCTCCAGCATGTTCAAGACAAGACCATTCGGATATTTATGGACAATACTGCAATGATGTTTTATATCCATTGTCCAGGATGGACCTTTTCACGATCGCTTTGTGCAGAGGCCATAAAATTATGGAGTTGGTGTATTGTGTACACCATTGTTCTCATGGCATGATACTGGCAGGGCATGAGCAATGCACTTGTAGATTCCCTCAGTTACCATTTCTCTCTGGGCCATGAACTGGAGCCTGACTACCAAGTGATCCAACAGCTTTTTCAGATATGCAGTCACCCAGCTGTGGATCTCTGCAACACTGGAGAATTCCAAATGCACCTGGTATTGTTTGAGAGCAGGCAAGTGCCACATGCTTCTGGGTGATGCTTCCCTTTTCTCTTGGAATACTCACCTTCTATATGCCTTCCTAACCATTCCTCTGGTCACCAGAGTCTTCAGAAAAATCCAGACAGATGAAGCATGAATCATCCTCACCACTCCAGCATGGCCCAAGCAGATCTGGTTTCCCTTATTTTCTCATCTAACTCTTCATTGTCTTTACCTGCTTCCCAGCCATCCAGACCTACTCTTTCAGAATGGGGGAGCCAGACTGCATACCCTACACCTGACAGCCTGGTTTCTATGTGGCTCCCAGAAGACTTGCACCATTACTCCCAACAAGTAAGAGATGTGCTCTTACAAAGCAGATCAGAAAGAACATGCAAAACTTACCTTTCTAAGTGGAATCACTTCTCATCCTGGTGCTCTAAAAGGAGTATACAACCCACAAAAGCCTTGCTGCACATGACCCTTGACTACATTCCTTATCTAAAAGTTACTCTTATCAAGGTGGTTTTGGAACAAAAACCAATCAGCAATTACAGCCTTCCATCCAATAGCAGAACGCTTATCAGTATTCATCCAATTGTAAAGAGATTCTGGAAGGGCCTACAAAGTATCATGCCTCCACCCAAGCCTAGCCTCCAGCTTGGGATTTGGAACTTGTCCTTCATACCATAATGGGACCACCATTTGAGTCAATGGCCACATGTTGACTACCTATGTTAACCATGAAAAGCATCTTTCTAGTGGCAATAACATTAGTTCAAACAGTGAGCGAGAGAGCTGCTTTGACTGACTCTCCACCATACTCAATTTTCAACAGAGTGGCCCTACGACCCCATCCTTCCTTTTTACTGAAAGTGTGCTCTCAGTTCCACATCAACAAACCTATAGTCCTTCTTACCTTTTACCTTAAGACTCATGCTTTCCATATGGAAGCTGCACTGTACACACTAGATGTCGGAAGGGCTGTATTTTTCTATATAGACCAGACAAGGTCATTTAGAAAATTGCAAAGACTATTCTTTTCCATTGCTGGAAGATCAAAGGGATTGCCTACCTTATCCCAATGCATATCAAAATTTTGATATCTGCATGCATGGTGCAATGCTATTGTATTCCAAATAAACCCCTTCCAGCAATTCAGAGATTACAGTCTGAGATCAGTAGCGATGTCAACAGAGCTCCCTTTCAGAAGGCTGTTACAGGACATGTTGTGCAACCATGTGGTCCTCTGATCATGTGGTCATGACACACTATGCAGTACAGTCTCATGCAAACAGAGATATGGCAGTAGCTAAAGAAGTACTGTCTTCAGTAATTGCACCAAATCAAATCCACCATCTAAATGGTAGGTATTGCTCTACAATCACCTGCCATGAAGCACGCACGGGGGCAGCACTTGAAGAAAGAAGTTACTCACTTCATGCAATAGCGATGGCTCTTGGAGGACCCATGGGAACACACACACCTCAAAGTCCTGCTCTCCTCCCATCTACTTGGTGCAATATACATAGTTGAGGCATCAATGAAGTAACAGAGGAGAGAGGGCTGTGCATGTGTGATCTCCAGTACTATGAATGGTGCATACTGGGATTGCACATGCGCAGCCCCCCGAGGTGCAGCTTGGAAAAAATCTTGGTGCTGGGCAAGCCCAACACCTGTTCTGAAGCATGCATGGGGTATGTGGGGAACACACCTCAAAGAACCATCCGTACTGCACAAAGTGAGTAACTTTTCTTTCCTGCTGTGCAAGACCTCTTGCACTGCTATGCAGTAGTTTTAACTGCTGACAGTTCAGCCCTTGAGATCCAGCATTCAGACTTCCCGTGCATGTCCTAATGAGCACAACAGAGTCCCAGCCAGTGCGGCCTAAGAAAAAATAAATTCTATAAATGGAATTACTGAGCATTCACAAGGGCATATTTAAATCCAACCCCATTATTCTTTGTACAAATTTAACATGTGTGCTTTGTCATCAGTATAGAGCTGACCCTCATACAACATACCTGTGAAGCTAAACTGTAGCTAACATAAATTTGTTCAGTTTTTACCACTTCCTCACACACTGGCTCTTTTGTTTCCAGGTTATCAAACCAGAATCATGTGTTCCATGTGGAAAGCGGATAAAGTTTGGGAAACTCTCTTTAAAGTGCAGGGACTGCCGTGTGGTGACTCACCCAGAATGTCGGGAGCGATGTCCCCTTCCTTGCATCCCAACATTAACAGGCACTCCTGTCAGAATTGGAGAGGTATGGCTTTTATGTAAGAGTCATGTAGCTGCCAAGAACAAATGGACTTTAATGCCAATTTGGGAGAACTAGACCTTGCTCAAGGAGACCAGGAACCTTGTATGCTGGCTAACTTGTTCAAGCATTATATGGATTTTCTGCTTTATTACAGGTCTAATAAAGAAATACATAACTTAATTTATGGGGTTTTTTTTTTTTTTTTTTTTTTTTTTTTTAAAGTCAAGAGTAGTAGGAATGTGGGCATTTTGGGGGAAGGAGGCATGTATGTCGTAGAGGCATTTTGTTCTGACTTTTATTTTACAGTCATACCTGTTTCCAGCTCTGTGTGCATCATTGTTTTCAGTGTAGCCTCATCTGTCAACTGCATTTATTAGCAAGATCATTTTGCTTAAATTGGAGCCTTAAGATGCTTTCAAGTTGGCAAATCCATGGCACAACTAAGCTTGTCTTAGGAGTATTCTGGTTGTCTTGGGCTGGATCCCTCTTTTTTGACCACTCAGGATAATACTTCTTCCACCTGCTATAAAGAGCTGAATGCAGACTAGATGTTTCTAGAGGACACTTAACCCTGATATGAAGGAGCCCATTATCTGCTTTATGACACATTGATATTACTTGCCTTCCTTTCCCTTCATATCTGCTCTATGGATCCATTCTGCATAGGAGTCTTTGACTAGGCCTTCGTGTATGATAACGTGCTACATCTGTGGAGTTAAGTTAAACTCAGTTTTTGGCTCTCCTCTTTTTGTAACAAATGTGTTGTAGAGTGGAATTCTGGGTAGATACTGCCTATCGCTCTGCCAGAGCACATCCTTTTCGTCCCCTCAGTGCCCATGGCACCTACCTGGTTAGGTCTGGGGAGTGAGAATCTATTGATTACTCCTAAGTCTAGATCTGATGGGATTTCCTGAACAAAAAACACTTCCAGTATCCTGAAGCTTATAAATTTCAGTATAGCAAAATCAGTCTCTTCCTCCTTTTAGGGGACGCTGGTGGACTTTGTGCCCATGACTCCGCCAATGATTCCTTCCATAATAGTTCATTGTGTGAATGAGATTGAGCAGCGAGGGTTACATGAGGTAAGAATCACGTGAAAAGCACTGGCGGGGTGCTAGTGTGTGTGTGTGAGGTTAGAGCACTTATTTATGATGCTGTAGATGTATTTGGTGCTGCTACAGTCCCTACTCAGATCTTACAGTTTACAATGGAGGCAGGAGACTGCTTTTACTAGATTTCTCAAGTTGTTTGGGTGGGTGTAGTCCTGACTATAGGCATTGCTCTCTAACAGACAGGCTTATACCGAATTTCTGGATGTGACCGCACAGTGAAAGAGCTAAAGGAGAAGTTCCTTCGAGGGAAAACTGTACCCCTGCTCAGCAAAGTGGATGATATCCATGCCATCTGTGGCCTGCTTAAAGACTTCCTACGCAGCCTAAAGGAACCTATACTCACATTCCGGCTGAACAAAACTTTTATGGAGGCAGCAGGTGAGGCGAGCCAAATGCCATTGGCGTTTGTGGTGCCTGAAGGAATTTTTTTTTTTTTTTTTTTTTTTTTTTTTTTTTTTGATCCATCTGAACTGGCAGTCTTCAGACATGAATGTATTGGAATTACTGTGTATACTGTAAAGAGATCTTCCCTCCAACAACTGGTCGGTCTCTGCAACAGTGTCTGGTATTAGCTTTGTTATAGTGAAATACCTTATCCAGGCCTTTGAAGAACTTTCTCTGATCAGTAATCTGCCTTGCAGCTGTAGTTCTCATTCAGTGGGTTTTAGCCTGTGGGCTGCTAACATTAGGTGGAAACTTTTTTTTTTTTTTTTTTTTTTTTTTAAGATTAATTGTTAAATAATCCCAATTTTTTATCATGGAATTAATAAATAGTTCTGGTAGTTAGTTAATTTAAAAAAAATCTGTACAAGTGTTATAACAGCTTCAAGGTTGCACTAAACTGTTGCATCTTTCCTGAACAAGATACTAACACAGATCGCAATACTTGGTATTATTCATCAGAAGGTTTCAAAACATTTTACACCCATTGAGCCTCATAACACAACTTCTGGGACACTAGTATTAGCCCCATGTAGATGGGGAAACTGAAAGCACAGGTGTTTAAATGACTTCCAGGTTAGATGGTGGCAGTGCTAGAATTAGAACTCCAGGAGTGTGGGACTTGGAATCTTAATACCCTCCAGTACTGTGGTGGAGCATACTGCTGTTTGAGGAAAGTGCTTCCATAGGCCTCTCTAATCCCCGCCCCCCCCCTTTTTTTTTTTTAATTTATATAAAGAAATTTTGGATGAAGACAACAGTTTGGCTGCCATGTACCAGGCCATTGGTGAACTCCCTCAGGCTAACAGAGACACCCTTGCTTTCCTCATGATTCACCTTCAAAGGTAGGGTCACAAAGGAGGGTTATAATACTGTAATATGCAGTGGAGTCTTTTATCCTGGACCATTTTCAGATTCGGATGTAATTGACAGATATGACATCAGCTCACATTCAGTCCTTTCTGGCTTTGAACAAAACTTATTAGTGTCCCTCTTCTTTTTATCTTTCTTATCTAGAGTGGCTCAGAGCCCAGACACTAAAATGGATATCACCAACCTGTCCAAAGTGTTTGGCCCCACAATAGTGGCCCATGCTGTGCCTGATCCTGACCCCATGACACTACTGCAGGACACTAAGCGACAGCCCAAGGTAGGTGGTTAGCAATGATACCTGGAAGTGAATGTGGATGTAAGGCACATGAAGTGTCCTGTTAAAAGCTGTATTAGACTGGTACCTGGGGCGGCGGCTGTTCTCTCTCCTATCTAATACTACTCTTAGGCTGAGTTGTGGCTTTCTAGTATAATGGGGAATTGTGTGCTAAAGTGTGTTTCTGTAGGTGGTAGAGCGGCTGCTTTCATTGCCCGTGGAATACTGGAGCCAGTTTATGGTGGTGGAGCAAGAAAACATTGACCCGGCACATATAATAGAAAATTCCAATGCCTATTCCACTCCCCGAACACCAGATGTTAAAGGTAGCCCTAGACTGTTGCTCTGTCAGATCTTAGTTTTGCCAAACATCCACTCGAAGTAAAATAGTAACCTCAATTCAAAGCCTTTCGTTAAGTTGTGTTGGAACAGATCTGCAAAAACTAATTCCCGCTCCTCCTCTCCCACCCTGCAGATACCATACAGTTTTTAACACTGATTGTCATTGCTTTTTATCTCTGATCTGGCATTTCAGGTGGTGTAGCCGTGTTGGTTCTAGGGTAATAAAACTCTCTTTTATTGGACCAATGGTGAATGAAGCAAGCTCTCAAGTTACACAGTGTAGCTTCAAACCTTGTTTCTTGTCCAATGCTCTCACCCATCTTATCTCTCTAATGGCATTTCAAAACAGGCATTTTCTGGTTTATTTTGCCAACCTCTCAGCCTACATGTATTACTTTTTCACACTGATGCCCTAACATTTTGCTTTTAGTACCCAGCCTAGGTCTAACTGTAACCATTCACCTTGATAGCATTTCTGCCTCTAGCACTGCAAGTTGGAACTTCAAGCTACAAAGAAGTTAAATATCTATCAGTGGATTTGTCAATTAGTGCAATGTTTAAACAGGATATTTTATGGGGAGTAGGGAGGGAAGTAGCTTATGCCAGGAAATAGTTTCTTTCATGAGACTTCGATAAACCTTGTGGAAAAGTAATACATTTTTTACAAATTGTACCAAGCAGTGACTAATGTTTCACTTAGCTTTGCTTTTGTGCCTTTTTAGACATATTGGCCCAGTTCTGCTGTCTCGCTTGTGTAAATCTGGAGTACCACTGAGTTCAGCAGAGTTACTTGATTTGCCATATGACAACAGGGCAAAATAATCCTATGACCTTAGTTTTAAGAAGGAATAGGGTGAGTTACCATGCACCTGTTCTAATATAACTCTTGTTTCTCTATTGGAAGTGAGCATGCTGGGTCCACTCACTACACCAGAACAGCAACTCTCAAAGACTCCATCATCTAGCTCCCTGTCCCAGAAGGTCCGTTCTACACTCATCAAGACTACTCCAAAGTAAGTGGCACTGCATACTTTGGGACTGTGAAATCAAATTTTAAGGCCATGTCTGTGGTACAGGGCATACAGTTTCACAGCTGTACTTCTGCAGCTGTACTACTGTAAGATCAATAGTGTAGCTGTGCAACGTGCTGCTGGGTGAGAGCGCTCCCATCAGCATAATAAACCTACTTTGAGCAGTGGTAGCTGTGTCAGCAGGACAATCGGTCCACACCAGTAATCTGTCAGTGCAACTTACACTGTTCAGGGTGATGGTTTTTTCCTGATCTTTGAGCATCATAACTTATACTGACAAAAGTGGTAGTATAGACCTAGCCTTAGTCTGACCTACTGTCTCAGTCCAAATAATATTATTCACTATATTTTGAGTGTTTAAATATCCCATTAAACTAAAGATTCCAGTAGGGCTTAGTGGATGGTGTGAGTATGAAAAATGACTCTGGCCTCTGAGTGGTAATACCGACCTTGTGGTTATGAAGAATTCATTAACTATTGTAAGGTGCTAAGTGTTTATCATAGAATCGTAGAACACTAGGACTGGAAGGGACCTCGAGAGGCCATCGAGTCCAGCCCGCCCCCAGTCCCAATGGCAGGACCAAGTACTATCTAAACCATCCCTGATAGATGTCTGTCTAACCTGTTCTTAAATATCTCCAGCAATGGAGATTCCACAACCTCCCTTGGCAATTTATTCCACTGTTTGACCACCCTGACAGTTAGGAACTTTTTTCCTAATGTCCAACCTAAACCTCCCTTGCTGCAGTTTAAGCCCGTTGCCTCTTGCTCTATCCTCAGAGGCCAAGAAGAACAAGTTTTCTCCTTCCTCCTTATGACTCCCTTTTAGATGCCTGAAAACTGCTATTGTGTCTTCCCTCAATCTTCTCTTTTCCAGACTAAACAAGCCCAATTCTTTCAGCCTTTCTTCATAGGTCTCTAGACCTTTAATCATTCTTGTCACTCTTTTTTTCTGGACCCTCTCTTATTTCTCCACATCTTTTTTGAACTGTGGTGCCCAGAACTGGACACAATACTCCAGCTGAGGCCTAACCAGCACAGAACAGAGCGAAAGAATAACTTCTCATGTCTTGTTCACAACACACCTGTTAATGCATCCCAGAATCATGTTTGCTTTTTTTGCAACAGCATCACACTGTTGACTCATTTAGCTTGTGGTCCGCTATAATCCCTAGATCCCTTTCTGCTGTAGTCGTTCCTAGACAGTCTCTCCCCATTCTGTATGTGTGAAACTGATTGTTCCTTCCCAAATGGAGCACTTTGCATTTGTCCTTATTAAACTTCATCCTGTTTACCTCAGACCATTTCTCCAATTTATCCAGATAATTTTGAATTCTTCTTCGAGTGTCCCCGTGGGTGCTCCACATTAGGTGTCGGGCTCGCCCGGCGCCGCAGATCGGATCTTCCAAGCAGTTTCTGCCGGACCGCGCATGCGCCGGCGCGCGCCGCCCCCCCGCGCGCCCCCGGCCATGCGCGCGATCCGGTCCCCGCCAGTTCCTCTTAACCGCCGTCGGCTGCAGACGGAATCCAACTAGGCTAAGGCCAAGTAGTGTATTCAACGACCTTATCTGTTTTTTCTTAAAGTTTTTTCAGGCACTTAGGCTACTATAAGCTAGCCGGTTGTTATTTTGTAAAAAAAAAAAAGAAAAAACAACAACGAACAAGCTAGGAGAGGGACAGCTCAGCCAGTCCCAGTAACAAGCGCCGGAGGCCAGGAGCTAGGGCTATCAGCCCTCCTGCTAAGGCAGGCCATCGGACGGGGAAAACGGCACAAAGAAGGTGCTAAGTACCCACTTAAAAACTCAAAGACTCATCAACAATGTCCTCTTCAGGCTTTAAAAAAATGCTGCTTCTTGATAAGGCCCTCCAGCCAGAAGCGCCGGAGCGGCCGCAGCAGGAGGGACCCTCCGGGGCCCTTAAAAGGAAAGCTGCCTCCCTCACTCCATCAGCGCGGAAACGGAGGAAAGTATCTCCAGCCCGATCCCTGCCGGCAGCAACAGCGAGCGGGACGGGAGGAGCAAGCAGCCCCCAGCCGCAGCAACAGCTGATCGGCGGCGGCACGGAGAGCCACGTGGAAACGGCTCAGCCTCCGATACTCAGCCAGCCACCCCGCACCGCAGGCAGGGCGGCGGCTAAGCAAACGCCGGTACCGGCTGCACCGCAGGCAGCGACACCGACCCCCGGGGAACCGGCGGTGCAGACGGCGCAGGCACGTAGCCTGCCGGCACCGGAGGACACCGCACATGCGGCATCGCCCTCAAGCGTGCCGAGCTCGGTGCGGACGGGGCCGGAATCCCCTGTATGCTCCCCAGCCCGATCCCTGCCGGCAGCAACGGCGAGCGGGACGGGAGGAGCGAGCAGCCCCCAGCCGCAGCAACAGCTGATCGGCGGCGGCACGGAGAGCCACGTGGAAGCGGCTCAGCCTCCGATAATCAGCCAGCCACCCTGCACCGCAGGCAGGGCGGCGGCTAAACAAGCGCCGGTACCGGCGGCACCGCGGGCAGCGGCACTGACCCCCGGGGAACCGGCGGTGCAGAGCGCGCAGGCACGTAGCCTGCCGGCACTGGAGGACACCGCACATGCGGCACCGCCCTTGAGCGTGCCGAGCTCGGTGCGGACGCCGGAATGCCCTGTATGCTCCCCAGCCCGATCCCTGCCGGCAGCAACAGCGAGCGGGACGGGAGGAGCGAGCAGCCCCCAGCCGCAGCAACAGCTGATCAGCGGCGGCACGGAGAGCCACGTGCAAGCGGCTCACCCTTCGATAATCAGCCAGCCGCCCTGCACCGCAGGCAGGGCGGCGGCTAAACAAGCGCCGGTACCACCGACCCCCGGAAAACCGGCGGTGCAGAGCGCGCAGGCACGCAGCCTGCCGGCACCGAAGGACACCGCACGTGCGGCACCGACTTCGAGTGTGCCGAGCTCGGTGCAGACGGGGCCGGGATCCCCTGTATGTCGGGGCGGAGTTACCTCCTCAAGGGAGGGGGAAGACTGCACACAAGAGGAGGCATTGCAGCCCCTCTCCGCACAGGGCTGTGGAGTTGCTTTCTCACAGCCCTCCGCTATGTTGCAGACTCCAACTAGAAGGCAGGGGTCCCCCCCCCCTTGGCCTACCCGGAGCCCCCTTCTCCATTTCTGCAACCAGCCTCACCCTGGCTGGGACCACCTCCACCCTTCCTGGGATTTGAACCGCTGGACTATTAGGCAAAGTCGCTCTCTCCGGGGTCTCGACGGTCTCCCTCCCCCAGACGCAAAGGGTATGCACCAAGGGAGTGGTCTAGGTCACCTTCCCAAGACCAGTGCTTATACTGCCATGGTTGCCCCTACCACGCAGGGCATAGACACCATCGGCAATCTACTAGGGAAAGATCCCTACGAACGATCTCGTACCCCCGAGGGCAATTGCGACCGGGGACAGAGACTTAAGCATCTCAGGGGGGACTGGTTATGGAACCCCGAGATTTTCCTCGCACACCTCTAGTGAGAGGGTGTACCATCATCAGCAGGAACCGGAAGGGTCCAGAGAGACGTACCCCAGCAGTTCCTCGCTTTCCTCCCCGGATGAGGCTACGGCCCCGGGGGGCGTCCATCCTCCGGACGATCTCAAACAGTTCCAAGAGCTGTTTTACGAGGGTGGCCTTCACGCAAGGCTTCCAGACAGCAAAGGTGCAAGAGCAACACCATAAGCTCCTAAAAAATCTGAGACCTCCGGCCTCCTCCAAAATAGCAATACTGCTGATGACGCAATCTTGGAGTCTGCCACTATGATATGGCAGACTCCTGCGACTATTCCGCCTGTCCACAAAAGAGCGGGGAAAAAAAAAAAAAAAAAAAACAACTTTGTGCCCACGAAGGGCATGGAGTTCCTGTTCAGCCACCCACAACCAAATTCTTTGGTGGTGGAGTCGTCGCAACGTGGGGGAATAGACAAACATGCCAAAAAGCTAGAGCTGTTGGGCAGAAAGGTCTACTCCTCCTCCACGCTACTGTTGCCAATGGCAAATTACGCAGCGCATCTAGCGAACCATAATTTCGACAACCACATTAGGTTGACCTCCCTCATGGACTCGCTTCCAGAGGGCACGAAACCAGTGCTCAAGGCCATCATCCGACCATTTTATAACCAGTGGCAAAGGATCACCACAGACAAATGGGTGCTGGAGATCATAGCCACGGGGTACGCCATCCCCTCCCAGTTGCTCCCACCACCATGACCTCCACCCGGGGCCCCACCTCCAGGAGACCTCCCATGTAGTGAGGCTCAAGCAGGAGGTAGACCATCTCATGCTCGTAGGGGCAGTGGAAAGAGTGCCGGAGCAACTGCAAGGGAGAGGGTTCTACTCGAGGTACTTCCTCACGGGGAGGCCATCTTAGATTTTCGAGGCCTCACCGGTACCTGCGCAAGCAACGTTTTCGGATGATCACAAACGCCTCCATCCTTACGGCACTAGACGATGGAGATTGGTTCGCAGCCCTCGACTTACAAGGTCCTACCGTTTGGGCTCTCCTCAGCCCCCAGAGTCTTCACCAAGACCTTGGCAGTGGTGTCAGCCTACCTGCACAGACGGGGTATTTATATTCCAGTATCTGAATGACTGCCTACTCAAAGGGACCTCGGAGGAGGAGGTACTACGCATAATATGTGTCACAGCAGGCACGTTCTCTTCGCTCGGCCTGCTTATCAATCTGACAAAATCAAAGACAGACCCCACACAGGACATAGAGTTCGTAGGGGCACGCATAAATTCTATTACAGCGAGGGCGTATCTACCAGAGACTCGCTTTCGGGCCATCAGCTCCCTCGCGCAAGGCTTCACCTTCAGCCCTATGGTGCCGGTTCTGACGTGCTTACAGCCGCTGGGCCACATGGCAGCAGCGACGTTTCGTAGAACAGAACGCCAGGTTACACATGCGCAGCATGCAGCATTGGCTGGCGAGCGTATACAAACCAGCAGCACACACTGTTCACAGGATGGCGTCGCCCACAACGGAGGTGCGCAAATCCCTGCAATGGTGGGTAAACCCCGAGAACCTGCTAACAAGGGTACCCTTCCACCAACCACACGTATTGGTTTTTCTTACTACAGATGCCCCCCTCATAGGGTGGGGAGCACACATGGGCGGAGAGGTGACGCAAGGGCTGTGGTCCTCTATGGAGCAGTCACTGCACACAAATATACTGGAGCTCAAAGCAGTGTTCAACGCCTGCAGACACTTTCGAGACCAACTGAAAGGCAAGGTAGTCGGGATCTGTACAGACGATACCTCCACCATGTTTTATATAAATCGGCAAGGAGGAGCTCGGTCCCGTGCCTTATGTGTAGAAGCAGTCCGGTTGTGGAACTGCTGCATCGCCAACAATGTAACCTTGAAAGCCTCGTACTTACCAGGCGCTCGCAATGTGAAGGCAGACCAGCTGAGCAGGCGTTTCGCACTCACGCACGAGTGGCAGATCCGTCCCGATCTGCTGCAACCGATTTTTCCACGCATGGGGTTTTTCCCCAGATAGACCCTGTTTGCTACTCAGCACAACAAGAAGTGCCCACGATTCTGCTCCAGGGCAGGACTGGGACGGGGGTCCCTGAGGGATGCCTTCGCGATCTCATGGAGGGGCCCCCTGCTTTACGCTTTCCCTCCCACAGTGCTCATCCACAAAGTGTTGCAGAAAGCCAGGAGGGAAGGAGCCTGAATGATCCCAATAGTCCCAACGTGGGATCTACAGCAATGGTTCCCCCTATTCCTGCGCATGTCGGACCGGCCACCGATGTCCCCTCCGGTGGCGCGGGATCTGCTCACGCAAGCCCGGGGGTCCATAGTGCATCCACACCCCCAAAGCCTGCGACTACAAACGTGGTTAATCCATGGCTCAGCTCCCTAGAGAGCACATGTACGGAGGAAGTGCAGCAAGTCCTAGAAAGTAGCAGGAGGACTTCCACCAGGAAGACCTTCAAGCAGAAATGGACTCGCTTTACGGCATGGTGTTCTACCAAACAGCTAGCCCCCTTTCGGTGCCTATGGCTGTGATATTAGAGTATTTACTGGACCTCAAGAGAGGAGGACTCTCGCTATCCTGGTTTCAGGTCCACCTGGCCGCCATTTTGGCATTCAGACACGAAGAGGAAGGGCACACGGTGTTCGCCCATCCCATGGTTACCAGGTTCTTCAAAGGGCTGGTAAGCCTATACCCCCCTCAGAAACCGCTTCCACCTCTGTGGAACTTGGACCTGGTGCTTAATGCGAAAAGGGGACCACCGTTTGAGCCTTTGGCCACGGTTTCCCTCCGCCTCCTTATGATGAAGACGACCTTTCTTCTCGCAATCACGTCAGCTCGCAGGGTGAGCGAGCTTGAGGCAGTTATGGCAACGCCGCCCTGCGCTGTTTTTCCAAGGAGGCGGTAACCATACGGCTGCATCCAGCCTTTGTTCCTAAAGTTTCTTTCTGAGTTTCATACTAACGAACCTATTGTTTACCCTTGTTTATCCAAAGCCTCAACTCTAACAAAGAGGCGCGCCTACACCTCCTGGACGTGAGCAGGCACTAGCTTTCTATATGGACAGGACCAAGTCCTTCCGGAGAACGGATAGGCTCCTAGTCTCTATCGCTCCCAAATCAAAAGGAGAATGTCTCTCTTCGCAGAGAATCTCTAAGCACATCGTATCTTGCATAAAAATGTGCTACAAACTCAAAAAGACTCCTTTACTGGCCACGCCCAGGGCTCATTCCACTAGGGCGGTGGCAGCATCAACAGCCTTTTTTTTTTTTTTTTCAAGGGCGTTGCACTAAAAGACATTTGCAGAGTGGCGACCTGGTCATCCTGTGACACCTTCGCCAAACATTACGCCCTTCACAGGGTATTCCAAGAGGATACCCGTCTCTCGGCAGCGGTCCTCTCGGGGACAAGCTGCACATAATCCGATTACCCACCTCCTATCTTGGGTTACTGCTGGGTAGTCACCTAATGTGGAGCACCCACGGGGACACTCGAAGAAGAAGGAAAGGTTACTCACCGTAGTAACGGTGGTTCTTCGAGATGTGTCCCCGTGGGTGCTCCACTACCCGCCCATCCTCCCCGCTCCGGATCTCTGTTTAGTGTTTTGCAGGAGCATCCGAGGCGGTTGGTCAAGGAACTGGCGGGGACCGGATCGCGCGCATGGCCGGGGGCGCGCGGGGGGGCGGCGCGCGCTGGCGCATGCGCGGTCCAGCAGAAACTGCTTGGAAGATCCGATCTGCGGCGCCGGGCGAGCCCGACACCTAATGTGGAGCACCCACGGGGACACATCTCGAAGAACCACCGTTACTACGGTGAGTAACCTTTCCTTATGACCCTATGCTCCAAAGCAGTTACAACCCTTCCCAACTTGGTATAATCTGCAAACTAAATAAGCATACTTTCTATGCCAATATCTAAATCGTTGATGAAGGCATTGAACAGAATCGGTCCTAACAGACCGTTTTGGAACCCCACTTGTTATACTTTTCCAGCAGGATTGAGAACCATTAAGAACTACTCTCTGGGTACAGTTATCCAGCCAGTTTTGCATCCACCTTTATAGTATCCTCATCTAAATTGTATTTGCCTAGTTTTTTGGTAAGAATATCATGCGAGACCATATCAAATGCTTTACTAAAGCCTAGGTATACCACATCTACCGCTTCTCCCCTGTCCACAAGGCTCGTTATCCTATCAAAGAAAACTATCAGATTAGTTTGACAAGATTTATTCTTTACAAACCCATGCTGGCTGTTTCCTATTACCTTACCACCTTCCAAGTGCTTGCAGATGATTTCTTTAATTACCTGCTCCATTATCTTTCCTGGCACTGAAGTTAAGCTGACTGGCCTGTAGTTTCCTGGGTTATTCTTATTCCCCTTTTTATAGATGGGCACTATATTTGCCCTTTTCCAGTCTTCTGGAATCTCTCCTGTCTCCCATGATTTTCCAAAGATGATAGATAAAGGCTCAGATACCTCTGCTATCAGCTCCTTGAGTATTCTGGGGTGCATTTCGTCAGACCCTGGTGATTTGCAGACATCTAATTTTCCTAAGTGATCTTTTTTTATTTCAACTTCTAACCCTATCTGTTTCCCACTAGCATTCACTATGTTGGGCATTCCTTCATCAGACTTCTCAGTGAAGACTGAAACAAAGAAGTCATTAAGCATCTCTGCCATTTCCAAATTCCCTGTTACTGTTTCTCCCTCCTCACTGAGCAAAGGCCCTACCCTGTCCCTGGTCTTCCTCTTGTTTCTAATATATTTATAAAAAGCCGCCTTGTTTCTCTTTATGCCTATAGCTAGTTTGAGCTCATTTTGTGCCTTAGCCTTTCTAATCTTTCTCCTGCATTCTTGTGTTTGCCTATATTCGTCCTTTGTAATTTTTCCTTGTTTCCATTTTTTATACAATTCCTTTTTTATTTTGAGATCATGCAAGATCTCCTGGTTAAGTCAGGGCAGCCTTTTTTCCATATTTTCTAGCTTTCCTACACAGCGGGATAGCTTGTTTTTGGGCGCTTAATAATGTCCCTTTGAAAAACTGCCAACTCTCCTCAGCTGTTCTTCCCCTCAGTGTTGCTTCCCATGGGACCTTACCTACCAGCTCTCTGAGTTTACCAAAATCTACCCTCCTGAAATCCATTATCTCTATTTTGCTGTTTTCTGTTCTACCCTTCCTTAGGACTGTGAACTCTGATTTCATGAGCACTTTCACCCAAGCTGCCTTCCACCTTCAAGTTCTCTACCAATTCCTCCCTATTTGTTAAAATCAAATCTAAAACAGCTTCCCCCCGGTAGCTTTTTCAACCTTTTGGAATAAAAAATTGTCTCCAATACAATCCAAGAACTTACTGGATAGCCTGTGCCCTGCTGTATTAGTTTCCCAACATATATCTGGATAGTTGAAGTCCCCCATCACCACCAAATCTGGGGCCCTGCTTGACTTTTTGTTAGTTTTTTTAAAAAAAACCTCTTCCACCTGGCTAGGCAGCCTGTAGTAGACGCCTAACAGGACATCACCCTTGTTTTTTACCCCTCTTAGTCTAACCCAGAGACTCAACATGTCCATCTCCTACGTCCATCTCCACCTCAGTCCAAGTGTGTACATTTTTAATATATAAGGCAACACTTCCCCCCTTTCTTTCCTGTCTATCCTTCCTAAGCAGGCTGTACCCTTCCATACCAACATTCCAATCATGTGTATTATCCCACCAAGTTTCTGTGATGCCAACGATGTCATAGTTATAGTTATTTATTTATTAGCACGTCCAGTTCTTCCTGCTTTATTACTCATACTTCTTGCATTTGTATATAGGCATCTAAGATATTGATTTGATCTTGCCTCCCTGTTTTGCCCTGACCCTCTTTTTACTCTTACGTTGTTGCCCATGCTGCCTCCCACTTCTGACCCATCACCCAGGTTTCCATGTTCTCTACTTACCTGTGGGCTTTGCTCCCCTGCCCCCGTTGAACCTGGTTTAAAGCCCTCCTCACTAGGTTAGCCAGTCTGTGTCCAAACACGGCCTTTCTCCTCCTCGAAAGGTGAACACCAACTGCTGTTTATGTAGGGTTTTTTTAATATGAGGCTGATCTTACAGGGATGGAGAGGGCTACTACTCAATAGAAGCATTAGAATGTATGACTGGCACTTAATTAAAAAGGATGTCTGTCTAATTCAGATTTCAGGAACCACCAAAAGCTAGCCCCATCACAAGTAATATGTGGCCTGGTGATCAGGGAAGGGGGAGACCACAAACAAAACCTTTTTTTTTTTTTTTAAATAAAAAGGCAGAGACTGGTGAAAAAAGATGGCATTAGAAGTACTAATTCACCAGTCCATTAGAAGGAGATGCACAAGTGGGATGAGTGGGAATTCTTGCTTTAGAACAGAGCTTTACCATTTCTGTTTAGATTTGGGACCAAAAGCAAGTCTGCAACCAATCTTGGACGCCAGGGAAATTTCTTTGCCTCTCCTCTGCTGCATTAAAATGGACCCTGGATTTTCAGCCCTTTCATAAGATTTCCAGCTCACAAATGCATGACTACAATAAAGGATTAACTGTTCTTCTCTTCTCTCAGCTGCCTCGTATACTAGGTTATAATCTTATTACTTTGTGTTTAGCTTAAGTCAGACTTTCATTCAAGAGTTTCATTTTGCAATGTATTTTATTAAATATTTAGTGCCATATTACATGTAGTATTAGAGAGGAAAGTAGCTGCCAAGATCTAGTCAGTATGTTAAGGCAAACTGCCACAAAAATACTTTAATTGGAAAATAGATCTTTTGGTGGGAAGGTGGCCTCCATCTTAAGAGCATCTTATTGGAGTTCCATTTAAAGATTGTACAAAAACTGTCAGGCAGCATTTTGCATCAGCAGTAATCCTACCTGGTTCCAAGAGAACAACCATAATCCTCTGGGGAAGGAGTGCTGATTCCATGCATAGGGAACTAGTGAATGCTGAGACGACAGTGTTCTTTTTGCAAGTCTATTTTTAGAGAAGCCAGTGGCTTTCAAAAGTGAAAATTCTTAAAACTCGGTCATGTGAAAAATTACAAAACCCAATGTTTTATGTGCCTAAGCCTTCCAGAAGTCCCGAAGCTCTTATTTGTTCACTTACTGTAAAATGTCTCAGCTTGTAAAGATGGTACTAAAATTTATATCTTGACTATAGGCCAGTGATTTTGGCCTCTGCTTCTGTAAAAAGCTGTTTTGGTTTGTTCTTAATGAATTGCCACTTGGTCTGTGATTTACATTGCTGAACTATATAAACACCTGTCTGTAGCAAGAAGAGTTTAATAGGTAAAATAGTCTGTAGAGACTGGCACAAAAAAGAATATTTGATAAGTACTGGGGGTGCTTTCAAAAATTGTGTTACCCAGTTTGTTGATGGCGTGGAGGTGTTTGTTAATGACAGTTTTCCAAATGCCAGGATGAGAGAGGTGGGTGCTAATTTACCATGCCCAGTGCTGTACCAGAAGATTTGTTAAGCATGTACCAATACTTATAAAAATGGCTTCTCTATAAAGTTCTTGTAACCTGTACTGACTCTGCCTGTAAGATTCATGTGCAGTTGGTATATTTTAAAAAATATAAACACATTTTTCTAATGAGGCCCAGGTTGTTGCTTTGTATTTTGGCTTATGCATTTCCCTCATTTTGTGTGTTTCAACGTAGCCTATTTCAAACCAAAGATCATGCTAGACCTGGGAATTCTCTCCTTTATTCATGCTGCTGCCCCCCGACCCCAGGGAGGAAAACAAACAAACCTCCCTTGACTCCTTTGAAATACTTCATGTGCCAGAACAGTCCATGAAACATCTTGCATCACTGTTGAATGTGGCCCTGTATATCAATGACTATAATATGAAGGTGGGTAAAGAAAGTAGACTTTGAATCAGCAGAAGCTAGAAATAGATGGGTAATACAACTTGGAGAATGAAGAAAGTTTATAGATTTGAAGGTGAGCAGAGACACCCCTATAATCTTGTAAGTGGCAGGAGATCATCTCACCCTCTGTTGCTTATTACAGGTTTGTTTTATAATTGTCAGGTGAAGGTTCTGACCATCCTGACTGATCTATTTCCACGTGAGCATTAATTGTTCTTAACCAGTCAGTGGTGTAAGTAAAATCTAAACATTTCAGTACTGGAGATAAGGGAAGGAAAGAGAACTACTTGTATGCCCTCTGAGAGCTTTATAAAGTCTGATAGAATGCACAGTAGCACAAGGAGTTCTGCTTATTCAGATGCTCTCATGCTAGAAAGGCAGATGCTATCCTGAACTAAAAGAAAGGAGGGGAGACTGCTTATCCATAACAGGATATCCACTTTATATTGAAATGTAAGAAAACCAGTTCAATAGCACAGCTTGAATAAGGAATCTTCACTTTTTCATCTGCTTGAAATAGTATAGGAGGACAATGGCTGTTTAAAGTAGGAAGGTTCTATGCCATCCTAAGGGCACATATGCAAGCAAGGGAAAGCAACACTGTTTGGCGAGGCTAAGGTTCCCTACTTCAACCTGCCTGCTCTTGCAATAGGTTACCCCTCCCCCTCGCTGTAATGTTGGCCACGCTAGTGGCAGCACAGCTCAGAGATGCTTCATCTGCAACTCTCTTCTCATGGCAACTTGTGTGTCCCACCATTTCCTGACAACTAGAAGTTTCCATTTCCTCACTCCATGGTGGGACTCTAAGTTGTGAAGGCTGAGATGTACTACATTTCTCATTATGCCCCCATGTACCTTTTTTCTCCTTGAGCCAACCACCTCCTTAGTCCCATTAGCCAGTGTCTTGCTCCTGCTGTGACCTGCCTATTGAGAGGCAAAATGGCAGCTGCAATGATACCATGCAAAGCTCCTGGAATATCTCCTTTCCAGGAGGTTACACATGGCTTCTAGTGAATGAACAGAAGAGTGATCTGCCCCTTCTTTCTTTCTACCTGTTTAATAGTCTTTATGATGTAAAAAACACACAGCTGTTACTGTATATATGAATAAACAATCTCTAATAATGTGCAGGGGGATATAAGTTGCACTGTTCCACAAAGGTGTGATTGCTTTCCAGCAATTCTAATCCCATAGTAAAAAAAAAAAAAAAATACATATTTTTTAGAATAAGGCTACCAATGTGATGTGTGATTACTATACTAAAGAACTCAGTTATGTGCTGTCAATTTTCTGTAATGTTCCAAGCTGTGACTGCTAAGCCTCAACCATGGTAGTTTCCCCAGCTTTAAAAGGTTAAGGATTACATCTTCCTCCCTTTAAATCTTTGCCTGAAAATCTCCTGCAGAACAACCTAATGTCACTTCCTTCTCAGGTCTGTCCCTACCTGTGCTGGTGCCCTATGCAATCCAGTACTGATATCCCCTACCCCAGGACTAGAGGGCACTGAAACTGGTGCGGGGGGTGGGGGTGGGGGTGGGGGAGGGCTTCCCAAATTCTCCAGACCAGATGCCCTTTGCTATAGTGACATATGGTTTGGGAGATTTGGCATCCTGGAGCTGGGCCAGGAGAGAGGCAGGGGACAGGAGAGCAGCAAGCAGCCGGCTGGGGAGAACACTGCTTCTGTCTAACCACCTGCTGCACCAATGCCCCCACTCAGTCCTCCAGCCTGCAAGGGCCATTGGCCTCTACCTGGTGAACAGAGGCCGGGTGCTGACCTCTGGGGGAGGTCAGGGGGTGGGGCATCAGCCCATTGCACCAACCCTAAGTGCAGTGGGCAGGGGGGCAGCTGGGGATAAGCAGCCACTGGACCTGTGTGGAGGGTGCACACAGCAGACCAGCTGCACTGAGCCAGGGTGGGTGGCTGGGGAATGGTCAGGGTGGGTGGCTGGACTGGTGCTGAGCTGGGGTGGGCATAGTCAGCACATGGCTGAATAGGGCACCATGAAATTTGTCATTCTGCTAACATGATGCCCACATATAATGCATGTCAGTACTCATACTCTCACAGCAACAGACATTGAAGTAAATTTCAAAGAGCTCCAGTAGGAACAAAACTGTCTTGTCTGAAAATGAGGGGTTGGTTCTGAACCTCAACACACAAACAATATGCATGTACTGTTACCAATACTTTTGAATGTTTGCATCTGCAGGACTACTCCTACCAGTTAACCAATACATAGAATTACATTCAAATCAATTATTAAGGTAATTTTTCCCTGCTGGATGCCAATATAGTACAGCAGAGATGGGATAATGTAAGACATGGGAAGGGGGCATTCTGGGGAATACATTTTTCAAAACCCTAGTGGATTAGTTTGCGAACTTGGCAGTATAAATATACATTTTTCAATCATTGCTCACACCCCCATCTGCACCAGGTACCTTAGTGTTTCTCAACCAGGCATATGTGTACCCTAGGGCGTACACTGAGGTCATCTTGGGGGTACATCACTCCATCTAGATATTTGTCTAATTTTACAAAAGGCTATATAAAACACACTAGTAAAGTCAATACAGTCCAAAAGTGCATTCAGACAATGACTTCTTTCTATTGCTTCATATGCCTTATATTTCAGCATAAGTACAGCATTGTTATTCCAATTCATTTATTTGATAAATAGATGGTAGAAAATCAGCTTAATTTCTAAAGTGTCTGCCCTTCTAGCTGCACTTGCTAATGTTTTATTTTTAATCTATCTTCACCCCCAATAATTCCCAAGCACTTAAATAAGCGCAAAACCTCCCCAAGAACTCACTTATCTTTTCTTAAATCTCCTTATTTCTAAGTAATTCTCTTGATTATATTAGATTTCACTCATGCCTTTTGTATGAGTAGAGTTGTCAACATTCTGTACATGCTCTAGAAGTTTATCCAGCACTGAGTGTTTTAATCCCTGTCTTGCTGTACAGTCAGCTGATCCCCAAAATATTTAATGCAGAAACAATTACAGGTATTCTTACAGCCAAAATTCTTGAGCCCTTCCCCACCCATTTAATCTACGTCTAGCCATTCAAAGCAGTGGTTAACCAGTGGTACGTGTCCCCCTGGGGGTAGTCACAGCTCTTCCAGAGGGTACATTAACCAGTGTGTGTCTACCTTTTTTATTAATTTAAAAAATTGAACTTATTTTATTTCATCTAAATTTTGTGTGTCTGAAAATTTTAGGGACCTGTGTGTACTTAATTTTTTTTTTTTTTTTTTTTTGAAAAACGGATACTTTATGAAGAAAACAGTTGAAAGGCAGTGCATTAGAGGAAGCAAGTGTCTGTCAGGTTAGGAGGATGCGTAGGAGGGGTCTACACATGCCCCTTTTTGAAAGGGGCATGTTAATGAGCAGGTTCGAAAGATGCTAATGAGGCGCTGCAATGAATATGCAGTGCCTCATTAGCATAATAGCAGCTGCAGCCATTCAAAAGTGCGGCTTTCTGAATCGTGGACCGCCCGTGCAGACGGGACCTTCCGAAAGGCCCCCCTGCACCAGTTTTCGAAAGCCCTTCTTCCGATCACAGATAAGAAAAAGGGATTTCGAAAACTGGTGCGGGGGGGAGCCTTTTTCAGAAGGTCCCGTCTCCACGGGAGGCGCACGATTCCAAAAGCTGCACTTTCAAATCGCTGTGGCCACCATTATGCTAATGAGGCGCTGCATATTCATTGCAGCGCCTCATTAGCATATTTTGAACCCGCTCATTAACATGCCCCTTTCAAAAGGAAGGGGCATGTGTAGACCCAGCCTTAATGTTTTAAAAGGTTAATATATATTAATCTCTCTGTCCTGGGAACGTCCGGCCTGGGACAATTCTTCAATTTTGTGTCTTCAAATGCAGAATTCGCCCAGAACTAGGTGACTGTGATGGAGATTGATGTTCTGGGAATGTATTGGCAGAGGGAGGAATGTGAGGGCTGCGGGTTTTTGCTCATCCCCACTCTTCATATTCTAATTCCCTTGTCTTAAACTTTAAACAATTGAAACAAAAAGCAGTCAAGTAGCACTTTAAAGACTAGCAAAATAGTTTGACTGCTTTTTGTTTTGATAGTGTATAGACTTGCATGGCTTCCTCTCTGTTACTTTAAACAATTGGTTAATGTCAGTACATGATATGAACTTGGGGTGAGGAGAACTGTGGCTTTAGAAGAAACGCCACATAGACTGCATCTACACTAAAAGCTACGTCGAAGTAGCCTGTTTCAAAGTAACGACATCAAAATAGGCTACTTTGACTCGTATTGTCCCACATCCTCTAGGGCTTGTGCCGTTGGTATTCATGGTCAAAATAACAATGAGGAACATTGAAAGGGGCTGCCCTGCATGGAAAATCATTGCTTCTACACATGCAAGCGCCCCCTTTTGAAATAAGGGGCCAGGAAAGCCTGCAGATGGGGTCACAGGGAAGACTAGCCGTTCTGGGGCAACAGCAAGCCGCTCCTTTAAAGGGCCCCTCCTAGACACACTGGCCTGCACAGCATGAGGTCTGCAGAGTGCTCATCACACTCCTACAGACTGAGTCACAGCAGCCATGGACCCGCAGCAGCTGGGAGCCTTCCAGGCTGTCGCCCAGGGAGCAAGTGCCCTGCTAGGTGCGGCACGGGAGGCTGCCCAGTGGCTCCTGGCTCGGGAGTCTTCCCCAAGGGTAGATTGGGATGCTCCCAGACCAATGGGCTTCCTTGTTCACCCCACCACCAGGTGCTCTGTTGCTTCTGGAGCTACCCCACAAGCTGCGAGTGATCCCAGAGTGGTAATGGGGGAGTGGGACAATGACATGGCTGTGGAACTTTTGCATGCGCTGGCAGACTTTCCTGGAGCTCTGCCAGTGGTTCACACCCACACTCAGACACCAGGACACCTGGATGTGGCATGCCCTCCCTGTGGAGAAGAGGGTTGTAATAGTTGTTTGGAAGCTGGCCACTCCAGATGGCTACTGCTCCATGGGCCACCAGTTTGGAGTGAGAAAGGCCGCAGTTGGGGCTGTCATCATGGAGGTAAGGAGGCCTGGGCATGCACCCACTGGGGGTTGGGGGGCCTGGGTGTGGGGCTGGGGAAGGAGGAGCAGGGTGGGGGCCTGGGGAGGGAGGGACTAGATGGGTTAGGGACGTGTCCGGGGGAGTGGGGGCACCCTCATAGGCACTTATGTCCCCTCCCCACAGGTGGTCTGTGCGCTCAATGCCTTGCTGCTCCAGAGGGTCATCTGAATCGGGGACCTGGATGCGGCTGTCGTAGAATTTGCTGCCATGGGGTTCCTGAACTGCTTCAGGGCCTAGACAGGACCCATATCCCCATCCACACCCCGGACCACAGTGGGGGATGATATATAAATCTGAGGATCTACCACTTGGTGGTCCTGCTGGCCATCGTGGACAGCTGGGGCTGCTTCCAGGATGTCTACATGGGCTGACCCAGCTGTAATGCATGACACCCTCGTGTTCCAGAACCGGGACCTGTGCTGCCAGCTAGAGGTGGAGACCTACAACCCACAGAGGGCAATCCCTCTGGTGGACACCACTGTGCCTGTCAGCCTCGTGGCAGATGCAGCCTACCCACTCCAGCCCTGGCTCGTGTGCCCCTACACAGGCTACCTCAATGCCAGCCAGGAGCAGTTCAACAGCCGCCTGAACCATGCCTGCTAGGTGGTGGAGAGGACCGCCGGACGCTTGAAAGGCCAGTGGTGGTGCTTCCTTGTCTGCCTGGATGTTGGCCTTCAGAACATCCCCCAGGTTGTGGGTGCATGCTGCATGCTTCACAACATCGTCAAGAGCAAGGGGGAGGCCTTCGTCCGGGGTGGGTGGTTGACGCTGGCACAGGCTACCCCCAGCTGGCTGCCGCACCCAGTCACCAGGCCCACCAGCAGCGGTTACTGGTCTGAGAGGCCCTGTGAGCCCATTTTGATCAGGGGGCCCACTGAGCACCGCCCTGGCTATCACTGGCAGGCCTCCTGAACACCATCCCTCCAACAAGTACATGTCTCAGAGTTTTTTTGAAAAATAAAACTGAACTGTTGATGAACTTCTAACTGTCTGCTATGGTTTGTGCACAACAAATTCGAACTATATATGCATGGGGGGATAACTATATATATGGGGGGGGGCAGCAGACAGGGCAGCTCATCACTCTGGGGCAGAAGGTTGCGACCCCTGGTGGGTTCGGGTTGTGGTCCCTGCACTTATCTGCAGTTCCTGGCACAGCAGGCTGGGAGCCGGGAGGACTGGCAGGTAGGGCCGGGATGCTTCCTCAAGCTGGTCTTCAGCCCTAGTGGGCTCCAGTCCTGGGTGTTGGAAGCCAGGCTGCAGCCTCCCAGAACATCCTGGCAATGTCCCAGAACACCCACATAAAGTCCTGCCGTGCTGCCTGGTGCGAGGCAGATGCTTCCTAGTCATACCAGAGCTTCTCCTCAGCCACCTCCACCTGCTGCCAGAGAGTTGCTTGTAGCTGGGGGTTCATGGGGGTGCTCCCATCCTGGCACTGGGGGTCCCTGGACTCTAGCAGGCTTTCTGGGATGACGGGGGGGGGGGCACCTGGCTTTCTGGGGCCTTGGATGGTGCGGCTGTGAAAACAGGGAGGGAGGGGAAGGCTCTTAGTACTGGCCCATGGCCCGCATCCCCTGTCCTCCTGTGGTGGCCCCATTGCATGGTTGCACCCTCCCCCTGCCCCGGTGTTCGGGCGCAGCGCTGTCCATGGGAGTGGGCGCTGATGGTCATGATGCCAACCCAGGACTGTGCTATGGCTGGGCTGTTGGGGGTCTGCTGGGAGCGTGCCAGGCCCCCGCCTGTGTCTGGTGTGCCGCCTCATGACCCAGTGGCGTGTGCCCTGTGGGGTATCTGCCCAGTGGGGTACATACCTGACCATCCACTGTTGCAATCAGGGGATGCCTGTCAGCTGGACACCCAGCTGGAGCTCCAGGATGGGAGATCAATGAGGAGCCTCCTCTCCTCACTGGTGGACCCCTCTTCAGTGGTCCCGGGGGCTGGCTTCTCTGGTGGTACCTGGGGTGCAGCTGGGGCTCAGTGTCAAGGATGGCCGGTAATGGGGAGGAGGTGTCCTGGGGGCCCAGGATGTCCCTGAGCTCCCTGTAATAGGGGCAAGTGGCGGGGGCAGCCCCAGACCAGCTGACCAAGTCCTGGGCCCAGGCGTAACCCTGCCGCAACTCCTTTTACTTTGCTCCGGACGTGATTTGGAGTGCGGGCAGGGTGACCCTGGGTGGCCAGGCGCTAGGCCAGCTGGGCAAATGCTTCTGTGTTCGGCCACTTGTTCCCCATTACTTGGAAGACCACCTGCTCACCCCAGAGTCCCAGCAGGTCTTGGAGCACAGCCTCCGTCCAGGAGGGGCCCTGACTCTTCTTAGCTTCCTCCGGTCTGGCTGCCTGGGAGCACTGGGTCTCCTCAAGGGGGTAGCCCTGAGGCTGGCTGGCTGGCTGCCATGGCTAGTGGGTGGGCGGCTCGGGGCCTCTGGAGGGGGTGTAGGGCTGGCATGTGTGTGTGCTGCTGGCTGCGAGCTCTCGGCTTCCTGCCACAGGAAATCAAGGTCCGTGGTGCTTTAAGGGCTGCTGCACACGGTGATCATAGAGCCCCGCAGGGGCTGGACAGCACGTCTCAACCTCTCAGCTGATGTCCACCATAGCGAACCCTGCTATTTCAAAGTAGCGGGATGCGGATCATGTACACATGCCCTACTTCGAGGATGTGGTCTCCTCACCTCAAAAAAGATATATTGGCATTAGAAAAGGTTCAGAAAAGGGCAACTAAGATGATTAGGGGCTTGGAACGGGTCCCATATGGGGAGAGGCTAGAGAGACTGGGACTTTTCAGTTTGGAAAAGAGGCGATTGAGGGGCGATATGATAGAGGTATATAAAATCATGAATGGTGTGGAGAAAGTGAATATAGAAAAATTATGTACCTTTTCCCATAATACAAGAACTAGGGGACACCAAATGAAATTGATGGGTAGTAGGTTCAAAACTAATAAAAGGAAATTTTTCTTCACACAGCTCACAGTCAACCTGTGGAACTCCTTGCCCGAGGCGGCTGTGAAGGCCAGGACTCTATTAGGGTTTAAAAAAGAGCTTGATAAATTTTTGCAGGTTAGGTCCATAAATGGCTATTAGCCAGGGATAACGTATGGTGCCCTAGCCTTCAGAACAAGGGCAGGAGATGGATGGCAGGAGATAAATCACTTGATCATTGTCTTCTGTTCTCCTTCTCCGGGGCACCTGGCATTGGCCACCGTCGGCAGATGGGATGCTGGGCTGGATGGACCTTTGGTCTGACCCAGTATGGCCGTTCTTATGTTCTAACTTTGAAGTAGGACGCTATTCCCATCTTCTGATAAGAATAGTGATTTTACGTCTCGATGCCTAATGTCAATTTCACCTTCGGCGTAGCACGTGGCATGTGTAGACGTGACGTGCGCTATTTCGAAGTTGTGCCGGCTACTTTGATGTAGCTGGCTAGTGTAGACGTGTCCATAGTGGGAACTTCATGAATACTGCTTAGCTCAGTCATTTGAGGAGCAGATTCTCCAGGCTGGCTTTTGGTGGTGTGATGGTAATAGATATGTCTATACTGCACTGTAGAGGCAGGGTTGGCCTGTGACTGCTGACTCTTGTTTGCAGGGCTGAGGCTATGAAGTTGTAATGCTGCAGTGTAGCTGTATGGGCTCAGGCTAGAGTCAGGGTTCTGGGCCCTTATTGAGGGGTGTGGGAGGGTTGTAGAACCTGGGCTGTATCTGGACCCTGAAGGTCTATACTGAAGTTCAACAATCCTGTAGCCTGAGCCCTGCAAGTCCAAGTCAGCTGACCTGGACCATCTTGGGTGTTGCATTGCTGTGTTCACATACCTTTTGGGCCTCCCTTCTCATTTGTAAAATAGGGGTAATAGTACATCCCTACTTCACGGGAGTAGTGTGAAGATAAATACCTTACTACATGTGAAATACTTGCATAACTAACATTACCATAAAATCGAAGTATCTAAAATAGAAACCTAGACTTCCAATCCTTTGTGGTAACCTAGATTACACCCCCTTGCTTAGGCACAATTTACTTTTCTAAAGCTTTGTTATAGATGTAATTTAACCCTGGCAATAACAAAACAACACATGTATACTACCTTGAAGTTGGAAAATACATAAGGTCCAGTTGGTTTCTGCTGATAGCCCATATTTTTATAGCTGGACCTTTTAATCTGCTATATTTGTGTTCCAATCTGATGAGTATATATAAATTTTTCTAAAAATTACACAGAAAAATTCTTCTCAATATCCTGAGAGGCAATAACAACTTGAACATTAGAATTCTGAATAGAAAGTATAGTTGCCATCTGTTGAGCTCCAAACAACAATACTGACAAATGATGGCTCAAATTTTCTGTGGTGTTAATATCTCTTCTGTGTTGTGGTAGGGGAAAAAAAGTCTATTTTATTGCTGAAATATGTCTGTCTTATTTAAAGCTCCTTGTATTTTTGTTGGTGTTTAAAATTGGCAGCAATCATTACTAATGTCAAAGACAGGAAGTCTGGAAAGCAAGACAGTTTTTTTCAGTGACTACGAATCAGAGAAACTGCTCTGGCAAAAGTGTCTGTTAGGGGCTCTGTTTTCTCAGTAGTGCAATCTGGTTACAAGATGCTTAGACTTACCGGGATGCTGCTTTTAAGGGGGGAAGGTCTGAAGAAATATCTGAGGAGCTTAAAAAAAAATCAATAAGCCTGGACTTGGTGAAATGGAAAGAAGTAAATCGTGTTCTAAGGCTTAAATAATTTGCACTTGAAGACCATTGACTGTACAAGTTTTATTGACATCATGACGTGTGAACAGAAGGCATAAGTAAAGCAATGGGAGGCAAATTGGGAAGCCTGAGAAGTGTCGTTTTTGCTGGTGTCATCTGTCTCTGTGCTAGTGAACAATCAATAACAAAGAAATCAAATGAGCCCATTCGTGCCCAGCAGTTTCATTATCTAGGGATATGTATACACCTCACAGTTTTTAGTCAGGCAGTGTAAACCCTGTTGTTGGCACTTTTGCCAACAAAAATCTTCCACCTTCTACAAGCAGGATTGGCTTTGTTGGCAGAAGCACTGTTCACATGAGTACTTGCTTTTGTTGTTCTTCAAGTGATTGCTCATGTGCATTCCAAGTTGGGTGTGTGCTGGCACTTACCCAGTTGCCTAAAGCTTGTTGCCTTAGCCAGTAGCCATAGGGTCGGTGCGGTGTCCCCTGGAGTGGTGCCTGTATGGCGACCCATATATGCACTGCCCGCACTGCCCCTGCCTCTACACTCGGCTCAGTTCCTTCTCGAAGGGCTGTCGGTTGCTGGAGCTCTCCCTCTTCTTGTGTAGTCGGCTAGTAGCTATTACTTGTAAATTGGTTAGTAATTAGTGTAAATAATTGTAAATAGTTCAGATAATTGCCTTTCATTTGTAAATAGTTTTTACCTAGCTGTTAGTGAGCTGAGGCGGGATTTTAACCCCTCTTGGTGCTTTGGCACCAGGATGCCCGGCTCTCCAGGTTTCAAAACCTGTTCAAAATGTGGCAAACGAATGCCCAAGAACAACAAGAAGTCTTGTGGCACCTTATAGACTAACAGATAGAATGCCCAAGAGTGATCCACATAGCACTTGTTTGAGTTGCCTCTGTGAGGCACATGTTTGTGAATATTGCACCATATGTAAGGCCTTCAAACCCAGAACTCTGAAGGACAGAGTGCAATGTTTAAAAGTTTTGCTAATGGAGGTGGCCTTGCGCTTGGACTGCATCATTGGTGCAGAGTGCTCTGGCATTGCTGGTGCCATCAGAAAGCTCCCAACATCGGGACCAGGAGTTGGCACCTTGCACCTCAAAGTGACACAGAAGCCAGTCCCCAGTGCCTCACAAGAAGAAGAGGTGTGAATGGGGCTGGTCCCATGAAAGGGTTAAATACTGAAAACCCTCCAAGGTGTCTGCCAGGTTGCACCATGAGTTGGGTCATGAAGCGTGGGCATCGACATCGGTACGAGGCAGGAGCCTGCACTTTCCGAGGCTGCCCTCAATGCCGGAGGCATTCATTGTGGTGCAGGGCCTTTTACAGATTACGGTGCCAGGATCGAAGCTATGCCGGGTGTCCTCATCGCCTCTGGAGGGATCATCGCAGGTGCCAGCGCAGACCACAGGGGCGCCAGCACAATCTTGGGCACCGGACCGTCCTCCACAAGGCTTGCCTTCGGTGACCATTTGGTGCTCCGTATCACACAGTGCAAGGGACACAGGAGCCTGGACAAACCATGGGCCCGTGGCAGCGCCCTGGTCTTCGGCATCAGTCAGTGTCAGAGTCCAACTCTTATTACTCCAGCTCAGTTAGAAGTGGAAGTACAAGGTCGTCACACAGCAGTGGACGTCAGCGCTGGACTTGTCACCCTGCTGATGGGGATTGACAAGCGTCCTCCTAAGCTGCACCCCAGTGGCCCTTTTGCACCCTGTGGGCAGTCCATGAAACTCAAGGACAGGCTGTGGGACCCCCTACTAGGTGGCTGGTGCTCCCCAGGTGCTGAAGGCAGCACCATCGACATCAGTGGGGGTGCCTCCACGGGAACAATCTCAGGGGCTGATGGTGTTGGAGGCCCCTTTGGTGAGCTCAGCACCAATGCCAGCACCGTTACAGCTGGCACTGACTCAATTTTGGGCACCATCTTTGCAGGCAGCAGGAACCATGGCACTGTTGGTAACGGCACCGATGGGCCCGGTGCCATCTCAGGTGCTGAACTACCTTAACATGCCCACAAGGCAGCCAACAGTGTTTATGGGGTGCTCTACCCCAGGTGCTGAGCATGACACTGCAGACCGCAATGCCAGGGACTCAAACAAGGGAACACAACGCCCCTGTGCTGGTGGCCAAAGAAAGGGTGGGGGGTGTCATCCTCATCCTCCCCACATGAGGCATTGGCCAGATCCTCAGCATCCCCAGTGATGGAGGATGGCAGGGCACACCAGCAATTACTACACAGGGTGGCCCAGCGCCTGGATATACAGGCAGAAGTAGTCAGGGACAAAATGGATCTGGTGACAGATACCCTCTTAGCATCTGGGACCACCAAGGTAGCACTGCCCATTATTAACAGTGTGACAGACCTCAGCCTCTGCCCTACCCGTGGCCAGAAGGAACAAGTGCCAGTACTTTGTTCCTGTCCAGGGCAATGAGCACCTTTTTACCTACCCTTCCCCTGACTCGCCTGTCATTGGTCAGCAAAACATAGGGAGAGACAAGGGTTTCAAGAGCCTTGCTCATGTGCATTAGGGGAGCCTTCCCCTAAAAACAGAGAGGCCAAATGCTTAGACTTACATGGTAGAAAGGTTTTCTGACCAGAGGCCTTCAGTTAAGGATTGCTAACAGATATGCATGTAACAGGGCCAGCTCCTTATCCTGCTTCTTGGAGCTGGTTCCACCAGAGAGCAAAACTGATTTTAATGCTATGGTGGATGAGTATAAGCTCATATCCAGGGCAGCGCTGCAGGCTGCACTGGACGCAGCAGATGCTGCCACTAGGGTCATGGCCTCTGGGATAGCCATGTGAAGGAGAGCATGATTATAAGTCTTGGGTCTTCCCTACGAGGTCCAACAGGCTATTGAGAACCTTCTCTTTGAGGAGCCATCCCTGTTTTCGGAAAAGGCAGACAAAAGTCTCCAGAGCCTGAAAGACTCGAGAGCCATCTTATGCTTGCTTAGCTTGCACATCCGTGTGACCCAACAACGGTATTTCACCCCAGGTCTCAGTTTAGACAATTTCCACAACACCAGGATACTGATAGAAGATAGGGCCGCTCCAATAGGAGACGTCAGGACCAACAGACTCAGGGCCACAGTCGTCCAAAACCTCTGCCAGGGCCTAAACAACAATTTTGATGGTGCGGTTGGGAGTGACACACCAGTCACCACCCCAGTTCCAGCTCAGCTTTTGTTTTCATTCTGCCTATCCCCCTTCTACCATGCCTGGTGCAACATAACTTTGGACCAGTGGGTCCTCCGCATGACAGAAAGGGGATACGCTATCCAGCATTCTGTAATTGGTGTTCGTTGAGATGTGTTGCTCATGTCCATTCCAAAACCCTCCCCACCTTCCCCACTGTCGAAGTATCCGGCAAGAAGGAACTGAGTGGGGGCGGGGGGGGAGAGCAAGTTGGGTGGTGCATACATGGGTCGCCAAACAGGCACCACTCCAGGGGGCGCCACACTGACCCTATAGCTACTGGTTAGGGCAAAAAGCTTTCAGCAACTGGGCATGCGCCAGCACACACCCAAATGGGAGTGGACATGAGCAACAATATCGAAGAACACCAGTTACAGAACAGGTAACTGTCTTTTGTTGGAGGGAGGCAGAGGTTAGGAACCTGTGGATGATAAAAGCCTTGTAGCTCAACTGCCGGTCTAGACAAAGTCTTAGTTTGTAATATATACAGCTACAGATCAGTGTGCTGCAAGTGGAAAGAAGGTAGTATAAATGTTAGAAGAGAAGAATTGGAGCTAGAACTTCTAAGGGTTAAGGAGGATGGTGTTAGTAGAGCTCTGCAAATCTGCAGATGTGGCTATCCATGTGTGGTGTGGTGTAGAGTGAGTGTGTGTGTGTGTGTGTGTGTGTGTGTGTGTGTGTGTGAGAGAGAGAGAGAGAGAGAGAGAGACCGTGTGACCTTGGCAACCAGGCCATCGTCATTTGTAACACAGGTGACACCTCTGCCCAGCTGGGACCTAGAAAAAGAGAGGTGGAACCTGGCTGGTTTTTTAATTGGAAACTCAAGTAGTTAGTGAGTGGGAGTCTGGAGGCTGGAGAGGAACAAAAAGCAGGCAGGGTCTTCAAGCCTGGGGTTCCCTCTGGGGATCTTCTCCCCTCAACGTAGGTCAGACAGATCATTTCTGGTTGCTGTGCTGACAAGTCCGTACCATGCTGTACCTCTGTCGCCTAATAAACCTTCTGTTCCACCTGCTGAGTGAGAGTCACTTCTGGCTGTGAAAGGGGCACCGAGCTTGGGGACCCCTGAACCACACACGCATGCACCCCCCACTGCATCACACTGTGGACCATCAGTATAGATCACAGCTCGAATATTGGAGGGCAGACTGCAGCACACACACCGAAATGGAGCCCTTGGGTTTCTTTTGTGTTCATGTAGCAGCAGCAATAATCCACTAGGCATTCTAGGATTTGTGCTCCTGCCACACCCCCCCCCCCATTTGTTTGGTTGGAGGAGGTATTAACTACAACTCCCAGAAGGGAAGTGGGTCTGGATGCTCCTCCCAGAGGAGCTGTGGAGTGATCAAGTGTCCTTCAGTTTACACTGTGTCCTCTCCAGTATCAGAAGGCATGAGTCAGTTATGCTTACCTATCTTTCTGCCATGATCCTGCACCTACCAAATATCAGATATCATGATGCATGGCCAGCTCACGAGATGGCAACTGGCTGATGCTAAAAAAGCATACCTTTTCATAAAATATCCTTGTGTTTGTAGGATGCTGTGGAGTTAAACCCTTTGCACAATATTGCGCAATGACACAGAGTTCCTGCTTTGATTTGCTTCCTCTGTATCTTCTGCCTCCCAGTCAAAAGTGCCTTTAAAAATTGCCAGCCTCTGTGAGAAACTCTTCAGGTCAGGATAGAGAACTACATTATATATCAGAGAAGCAAGTATTGCACCTGTCAGGGGGCCCACCCAGAATATCTGCAGAGATAGGGAGAGAAATAGCACATTATTACTTATTGTACAGTAATAGTGCCTAGAAGATAGGGCTTCACTGTGCTAGGCCAGGGATGGGCAATATTTTTTATGGGTAATCATACCAAGATTTTGAAAGGTGATCAAGGGCTGTACTTTTCTATGGAGCAGTTGTGGGCTCTGAGATGGAAGTTGGGTGCAGAAGGGAGCTCGGGGCAAGGTATTAGGGCACAGGAGGGGGTGTTGGGTCTGAGAGGGAGTTGTGACCTGGGGCAGATGGTTTTTTGTTTTTGATAGCTGTGTTAGTCTATATTCTATCAAAACAAAAAAGCAGTTCAGTAGCACTTTAAAGACTAACAAAATAATTTATTAGGTGATGAGCTTTCATGGGACAGACCTACTTCTTCAGATCATAACCATATCAGAACAGACACAATATTTAAGGCACAGAGAACAAAAATTTTTAGCAAGATTGACAAATCAGAAAAAATTGTTATCAAGATGGGCAAATCAGAGAGCGGATGAGCGGTAGAAAGGTGGGAAGTGAACCTTGATAACTACTTTTGGTTCTCTATGCCTTAAATATTGAGTCTGTTCTGGTATGGCTAGGATCTGAAGAAGCAGGTCTGTCCCACGAAAGCTCATCACTTAATAAATTATTTTGTTAAAGTGCTACTGACCTGTTTTTTGTTTTGATAGAATATAGACTAACATGGCTATCTGTTACTAGTCAAAGTGGACAGTAGGTTGTTTACAAGGATGAATGGCCTACACCAGTATTTCCCAAACTTAAAACATTCATGTACCCCTTTTGGGACTTAAGCCTTATTAGCGTACTCCCTCTCCCAGTGCTTATTTCCTGATTTTTAGTAATTTCTGCTGTGCACCCCTTTAAATCTTTTTGCGTAGCACTAGTGCTACACATACCACACTTAGGAAAAACTGCCCTACACTTTATTAAGCAAAAATAAAGACACAAATAGTGGTGAAGGAAAGAAAGTTGGTCCAGGTTGGAATTGCTTGGGGGCATGTTTTTCTGTACTTTTCAGCTAAATTACTTAGTTCCATTTCAGCTCTAAATTGAGATCTGTGGGTCACAATTTCCCCACTTACAGGCCTGCAATTAATTAAACTTTAAAAGATGAAATATATTTCAGGCTCTGAATTGTACCCTGACAGTATATGAACAGGAGTTTCTCAGTATTAATAGTATTATTTTGATTTTTATCCTAAATATTGTGTGTGTGTGCATGCTCTAAGAGTAGGCATTAGATCAGTTGTGTCCAGCTGAAATTTACCTGACTGCCACAGCCCCCTCACCCCATCAGGAACCACCTCCCACTTGAGCCAGATTACTCACTTGGCATGAGCCACCTAGGGCTGAAGCCCTGCCGGGCTGGGGATTGAGCTGCTGCTGTGGCTGAACCTGCCCAGGGCTGAAGCTGTGCCACATTAGCCACACCACAGCTAGAGCCCCCTGGAGCCGAAACAGCCGCCGCCTCTGGTGCTGGCACACACTTGTCCCACCGTGTGGTGGGGCACCCCCCTCATGTGCATCTCAGAGCCGCACTTCACTGCCTTGTACTGCCCCATTCACCATGTAGTGAATAGTAACCCGATTGGACACTGCAGTGTTAGATGTTCGAAGGGAAGTAAAGGAGCCCCTCTGCTCAAGCAGTGTCATCAGGAACACAGTGCAGCAGCCACCTAAGGCATGAAGCAACTTGGTCCCTACTTGCAGAGTACACCCAGCTAATTCCAACTTTGAGGTTCTTTCCCTCTGGGCCTTTTGGAGCATCTAATGGGGGGGCCTGACTCTTGTGTGTCCTTCTCAGACTTTACACTGAGACCAGTGCAGCTGGGACAAGAGATTGTGGATTTAGTAAGTGCGGGATGGATTGCATTTAGTGGAGTCTTAATTGATTAAAGCTCAGCCATGTTACTTGCTATGGGATCTCAGTACATTGATATAAAGAGTTCTTAGAAACCCAAGGTGCCGTACAGCCAGATTTCAGCATCTCATGCAAGGTATTTTGGAGATGACAGACAGAAAGGGAAGGGACACAATTATATTACCCAATGGACAGTAAACTTCTTGACTATGACGGCAGGGCCAAAGGATCTTGCAGGATTCATGGAGCAGCCAGTGAAGTAGATCTGGTGAACAGAGTTAGGGAAGAAAGTATTAAGAGAATGGCCACGTCTAATGAGTGAAGTGCAAATGAATCTTATGTTTGATTTGTGATATCTTTCTGGCTGTAGCGTAAGCAGTTAGACATTTACAGATACCTCTTTATTGAGTTACAGTTTAGTTGTTATTACCGTATGATGAGAGAAGCATGGAACTGGCCAGGCTGGGAGTTTATCCCACAGCAAGCACCTTGTACTGGGAGAGACAGGGACTGGCTTTCCCCGCAGCCAGCTCTCCTGTCCGTGCGCAAATCAGTGCTTTTGGCAGGCCAGGTTGGAATTTGTACTTTTTATTTGTTTCTAATCAACAACTAGGTACAAACCGTCCCATGATTTATGCAATGCCTAATAGAAACTTACCCCAATTAGGTGTCCCAGGGCAACGGATAGGCCAATGAATGTGGCTGGGGAGCTGGAATTTCTGTGTCTGTCCATGGAAACAAAATAACACAGAACCAGCTGAAAGGTGAGAATAAGCTCAACAGCAACTGCTTGTCCAGAAGTGATGTTGCTCCGCACCTGGGGAAAGGGATGGCAAAGCGGCTTCTTAAGAGACCACGTCAACCCATGGGCTTCTGCCTATCAACCACTCTAGATAATGCTGCTGCCTTGCACAGTCCAGTTCTTGCTGGGAGACTCAGTTATAACAGTGTAGGGGAAGGGGATCTTTCATGGTTTGCGGCCTTGATGTTGGAGCCATGGGATAGCAACTGACCAAGGGTAGGAGTGATAAGCACAGAAGGTACAGATCAGGCATCTCCAGTAGATTGGTTACTGCAGTTCCAAAATTTTCATAGGCTTTTGGGAACAGATTTTCAGAAGGGCTCAGCATCCAGCAGCTGCCACTGAGAACAGTGGAGGCTTTTACGTGTGCACACCAGTTGAGAACACAGGGGCTCTAGGATACAGGAATGGCTTAGATAAACAAGGGCATGAAAAGCAGAGAGGCAGGCGAGTACTCATACAAATCAAATCCACTTAGCTGGAATGCCTGGAAATTATTTGAAACATGTCTCACAGCAGGAATGCGAAGATGTAGGGAGTGCTTTAAGTTGTTCTAAGATCTTAATGAGTCCCTTCCTTGTTCTTAGCCTCATTTCTCATCTGTTTTAAAAGCACAGTAGTCACAGTAATAAATGCTCAGCACATGCAAAGGACTTGGAGTAATCTTTTAGCCACTCCTTTGGCTTGATTTAAACAGCCGCAGACCCGTGCGGTCCCTATAATAGTTTTGTTTGACCTGTATTTAAAAACTTGCTTGTCCTGGGCAATCATTTCTAGTTGGTCCCTAGGCAGGCTTCACTATAAAGCTCAGTCCATTTCAATTTCCATATTGAGCAGCTGGCAGTGATTTTTATCACCACCACTCTTCAACTCATACCTACTACAGCACAGAGATCTAGTTTAGAACATAATTCATCATGACTGGCAGCTTCTTTTCTTGCAGCACAGTGCTGATCAGCTCGAGGTGCATTGACACTGCTATTTGTCACCACATGGCTTTATATTAACCCAAGTGGGCGGAGACAAAGACGTGTATTGGGAAGTTTGCAACTACCTGGCTCACAGCAACGTTAATGATCTTTCACTTTCAGCAGCACTACCAAAAGGAGAGACGGAGAACTCACCATGTTAATGCCTAAGCTTCCTTGTACCTCTGCAGGTATCACTCCATACAGTGTGGCTGCTCCAGCGATGCCTCCAGCCAGCTGGGCAACCATATAGCAAGCAGCTCTTGCCAAAGAGATACGAGAGCCAAACAGGAAGGCCATAGTCACAGCTGGGTTGATATGAGCACCACTGACGTGCCAGGCAATCTGCACTACAGTAGCTGCAGCCAAATTGAAGGTAATCGAGATCTGTAAGATGGTAGGCAGTGCTGAAGGCCAGCGCAGGACTGAACCCAGCCCAAAGAAGACGTAGATGGAGGTGGCTAGAAACTCAGAGAAGACAGCTCGGTAAAAGGTCACTGACAGCAGCTCCTTCCACATCCTTTCATGAGCCCCAACAGTGAGAAATACAGACAGGGCTTCTCTGCCCCCGGAGGGCCTTTATATTAGAGAATATTTGAGGAAATGCTATGTAAATAAGTAAGTTTGTAAAACTGGGTAGGACCAGGAAATCCAGAACCTGGAAATGTTTCAGTGAAGGAGTGAGTCAGACCTGTCTAGTTCACATCAATGCTCTTTTGTCCCCCACCCTCACTTAACCCAGTTTCTTAGCTCTCAATACTGGACTTCCCTTAGTTTCTGAACCTCAGAAATGAGTGTGTTGTCATCTCAGTGTAACATAGGCAGGGCAGATGAACTTCTGTAGAGACCCTGGAATATCAGTGTGTGTGCACTCATGCATGCTCTTCCTGCACAAACACCCTCCCCTTCCCCCAAGACCAGAACACACCTGCCCCCAGGGTCTTTAGAGCTGGGTACAGACAATCAAAGAATATGATAGTGGTGATTGAGGTGAAGGAATGGAAGAGCTTGGGATACAGGGGGACCACGTGGATGGTGTAGCCTTGTGGATACTGTGAAAGGCTTGAAATGGATTGCCTGGGTATTGGGGGTCAGGTAGTGGGGGGATTTTGTAAATGGGGGGGCTCATGGTGGGGCAGGAGGGTGGATGGGTTTGATGGTTGTGGGAGCACTAAGCTAAATATGGTTGGGAGTCCCTGCAGTGGGCATTAAGAAGCCAGCTTCACAGCAGGGCTAGCCTTAGGGAAAATAACATCCTGAGTGAACTTGTATGTTGATGCCCTTTGAGGTTCAGTATGTAATGTCAGTCAAATTTTCAGAATAAAGTCTGTAATCTCAAAAGTTTTTATAATATATCCAAAAAAAGTTTACAAAAAATTAGATTTCATTAAAGTAATAAATTATGTAAGTAATAAAAACAATGTTTATCACTAAGGCTATGTCTACACTATCCCCAAACTTCGAAATGGCCACGCAAATGGCCATTTCGAAGTTTACTAATGAAGCGCTGAAATGCATATTCAGCGCTTTATTAGCGTGCGGGCGGCCGCGGCACTTTGAAATTGAAGTGCCTTGCTGCCGTGCGGCTCGTCCCGATGGGGCTCCTTTTCGAAAGGACGCCGCCTACTTCGAAGTCCCCTTGTTCCCATCAGCTGATGGGAATAAGGGGACTTCGAAGTAGGCGGGGTCCTTTCGAAAAGGAGCCCCGTCAGGACGAGCCATGCGGCAGCGAGGCACGTCAATTTCGAAGTGCCGCGGCCGCCCGCACGCTAATAAAGCGCTGAATATGCATTTCAGCGCTTCATTAGTAAACTTCGAAATGGCTATTTGTGTAGCCATTTCGAAGTTTGGGGCTAGTGTAGACACGGCCTAAGTGACACATCAACTAAGCGTTAAACACTAAACTAACGAATAAAAAATATAAAATGTTGTTCAAGATTTTAAGAGTTGGAAGTGCCTTTTCTGCAACAAATTGATATTGCTTGTGATAGGGCTAGATTTTGAGCTATAGCATTCTACGTAGACTGAGCATGGAATTGGAGTCTCATGAGATTAAGGGACAATGCACATCTTTGGGGCACAAGAAAGAAGCTGCTTATTTCTTTGCTCCCCTGGGTGCAGGACCTACTATTGTCTCTGCCCTTTGCAAAGGGAATTGTTACATCAATGCTTCTTGCCAACCACTTCCTTTAAGAGCTACATGGGGAATTGATTATTTTAGATTAAATATTTACTCTGGGGTATGACACAAAGAAGAGAGACTACTATTTTTGAATGGTATTGGATTGTGTGGTTTCAGATCAGTGTCCGTCGTGTTGGACAGGACAGGGACTTGGTTGGGATCCCTGGTGAAGGATTGACACCAGAGTGAGGATTGTGTCCCCATATCTACCCCAGTGCAGAGATCACAGAAGGTGGTAGTTGCACCATACCCTGTTCCACCCCTACCCGCTGGCATCAGGACAGCATCCAGAACTGCACTCAAAACCCACAGCACCAAAACATCAGTGCCGTATGGCCAGGACTGCTGATGGGGGTGGGGCAGGAAAGGGGCAATTGGCATGGAGCCTGGCATTTGAAAGGGGCCTGGAGCTTCAGCCACCACTGATACTCAGTCAAATGTACCACAGTCACGAGTAGTCCCTTCTCCACAGGTGGAGCTCTCTCCAGCTAGACCTCATTGCAAGTCATCAGAACAGGAACTGCAGGAACTTTTTGTCCCCCCACAACCTCAGCCTAGGCTTGTTGGCAGACATCTTCCTCATTCCATGGAGTGAAGGGCTACACCTTTCCCCCATTCCTGCTTATTCTCAAGGTCTTACTCAACATACATCAGGACAAAGTTTGGGTGATTATGGTGGCACCCATGTGGCTCAGACAGCATTCGTTCATGATGCTACTGGACATGTCAGTGAACGTGCCTCTGCTGTCATCTCACCAGAAAAATATTCAGCCCCTTTCAAGGCATAAATACTCTTTATTTTGAACTACCTGTTGCTTTTAAAGCAGCAAAACCACCACTACTTTCCATAAGGGTTCATTTGGCAACAGTTTTGGCATTCTTCCAGGGCCAGAAGGCCAGTTGGTCTTTGTGAATCAGCTTGTGACCTGTGTGGTATGGTTAGTCTCATTCCTGGACTCCAGGCATCTACTCAGTTCACTGGCCCTGCAGCAGGGACACTGTGCAGCTTGTTGGGGCAGGGTGGTGTTAGTCTGGGAGGGGTGGGGGGACCTGGGCCCTGCAGCATGGATGCAGCATGGTGAAGAGGAGTTGGGGGGATTAAGAATGGCCTGGGTATGCTGGAGTTGGGGAGGTGTGTGTGTGTGTGTGAGAGAGAGAGAGAGAGAGAGAGAGAGAGAGAGAGAAATAAGATTTGCAAGGTTGAGGGGTATGGGGTGTTCAGGATGTAGTGATTAGGAGGATAGCATTCCCTCAGGTCGCATGGGTATTTCACAGCAGGTGGAGTGGGGGAAATGGGGGGCTGGTTTGGGATTCAGGAGGGGGTGTATGGCTGACTGGAAGGGACTGGGACACCCAGGGGGATTTGAGGGACCTGGAGGTGGGGTTGCAGGGAATGAAAGAAAGATTTCAAGCTAGAGATTGCAACTCTCACAATGCGCTGCGGGGGCTGTCTGGGAGCAGTATCTTGAGGTGTAGGATACAGACTGCAGCTCCCATGATGCCTTTGGTGGGGTCTGGAGCTAGTGATTAGGAAAGATCTGGTGAGAAACTTTTTGGGAAAGTCTGGCTTCAAGTAATAAAGCAATAAAGTGTGAAAGACCTTTGTCTTCAACGTCAACTAATCAAGCTAATCCATTACATCCTCAATCTTAGCATTTCTGTTTTGTGAATCACATCACCTGCCCTCAAGAATTTGCATAATTATTTCTCAGAATCACTGGCGTAACAAGGCCCCAGAGTGCACTGATGCCAGGAAGATTAGGGACCCTATTGCCATTCCAGGCCATAGTCCCCAAAAGCCCCCAGACACCTCATATCGCAGCCTCCAACTCTCATTTAGACCCCCTATAACACTCACCTCTCCAAACTCTCACTATTCAGGCTCCACCACTGCTCCCCACAGCTCAGTCAAAACTCATTCCACCAACTTCTCAGCCACCACCACGCAGGCTCTTCCTGGTCACTCATCTTCCACTCACTCTCCATGCACTTATCCTAGACTTGGGCAGTTCTTCCTCCACCTGCACACCCCCATGGCTAGTCCCCAAATATGAGCAATGAATGGCATTGCCACCTGATACAGGGGATTGCAATGCCACTCAAGTTTGCCCTGGTTAATTCTCCATCATAATAAAAAGTAGTTTGGGCAAATTTGAGTGGCACTGTGACCCCCATGCACCAGGCTGCAAGTCCACACAGTCAAATGTAGCCCCTCTGTCACCTATTATAACAAAGAGGTGCAGGGGAGACAAATTTGAATGAGTGGCATTGTGACACCATGCCCCAGATGAAGTTCTGAAGTGCTGCTCCAGCTGCTTGTGGTTCCATAATCATGCGCTGTATAGTTGCTCAGAATACTATTACCTGTTGTGGATATGCAAAGCCTAACCAAAATTTAGAATCAAAACCTTCCTGAATTTTGGGAAATATCTGTAAGTAGAGGTGGAAGGAAATCACGTGGGGAGAACTGCAACCTTTTGATGTGTAAGAAATGCAAGCACAGCAGCACAGGTTTCATCACAAGAGAACAAGGAAGTAAATAAAACCCAGAAACTAGTTTGGTCAGTTTTGCTTCCTGGTACACTGCTAAACCTAGTCTGCTGCGGTAGGGGTTCTCCCCTGCAGCATCCCAGTTTCACCACTAATCTAGTCAAGTGAGATCATTTTTAAGTGCGGGTGGGGGGGGGGGGGGGCAGCTAATCCTTCTGCCAAATCCCCAACATTAAAAAGGCTGGGTCCTTATTTTAAGAGATTCTTCTTTAATTGTGGCTTGAGCCCCTCTCCCCATCCAATCTGGGAATGTGCTCTGGGTTGGGTGCCTTTTCCAAGCAAGTCTGTAATTACTCACAGGCACAGAGGTTTAAACAGGTTGCCTTTAATAAGAGATGAGGTATTTGGAAAGGCAGGTGAAACTCGTGTGCGTGCGCGCGCGCTTTTACATCTTCCAGCACTGTTTCCCAGTCCCAAACAATTTGGCATTGAATGGTGGTTCACTGAGGGTGAGGAGTAAGGGTAGGTATAGGGCAGTGGGGGTCCAAAACCAATACCATGGATTGCCACAACCCCCCCCCGCTGTTGTACCCACCCCTCCAGGTGCTGTACCACCCCCACTGCCCCACGCACCCCCCCGCTGCTGCACCCCACCCCTCAGACAGGCTACTGACTGGAGTTGTCTTGCGGCTGGGGCACGCAAGCCACCCCAGGACTGGA
>NC_134165.1:16850000-16859259 GCF_033958435.1 Carettochelys insculpta
GTTAGGGTTAGGGTTAGGGTTAGGGTTAGGGTTAGGGTTAGGGTTAGGGTTAGGGTTAGGGTTAGGGTTAGGGTTAGGGTTAGGGTTAGGGTTAGGGTTAGGGTTAGGGTTAGGGTTAGGGTTAGGGTTAGGGTTAGGGTTAGGGTTAGGGTTAGGGTTAGGGTTAGGGTTAGGGTTAGGGTTAGGGTTAGGGTTAGGGTTAGGGTTAGGGTTAGGGTTAGGGTTAGGGTTAGGGTTAGGGTTAGGGTTAGGGTTAGGGTTAGGGTTAGGGTTAGGGTTAGGGTTAGGGTTAGGGTTAGGGTTAGGGTTAGGGTTAGGGTTAGGGTTAGGGTTAGGGTTAGGGTTAGGGTTAGGGTTAGGGTTAGGGTTAGGGTTAGGGTTAGGGTTAGGGTTAGGGTTAGGGTTAGGGTTAGGGTTAGGGTTAGGGTTAGGGTTAGGGTTAGGGTTAGGGTTAGGGTTAGGGTTAGGGTTAGGGTTAGGGTTAGGGTTAGGGTTAGGGTTAGGGTTAGGGTTAGGGTTAGGGTTAGGGTTAGGGTTAGGGTTAGGGTTAGGGTTAGGGTTAGGGTTAGGGTTAGGGTTAGGGTTAGGGTTAGGGTTAGGGTTAGGGTTAGGGTTAGGGTTAGGGTTAGGGTTAGGGTTAGGGTTAGGGTTAGGGTTAGGGTTAGGGTTAGGGTTAGGGTTAGGGTTAGGGTTAGGGTTAGGGTTAGGGTTAGGGTTAGGGTTAGGGTTAGGGTTAGGGTTAGGGTTAGGGTTAGGGTTAGGGTTAGGGTTAGGGTTAGGGTTAGGGTTAGGGTTAGGGTTAGGGTTAGGGTTAGGGTTAGGGTTAGGGTTAGGGTTAGGGTTAGGGTTAGGGTTAGGGTTAGGGTTAGGGTTAGGGTTAGGGTTAGGGTTAGGGTTAGGGTTAGGGTTAGGGTTAGGGTTAGGGTTAGGGTTAGGGTTAGGGTTAGGGTTAGGGTTAGGGTTAGGGTTAGGGTTAGGGTTAGGGTTAGGGTTAGGGTTAGGGTTAGGGTTAGGGTTAGGGTTAGGGTTAGGGTTAGGGTTAGGGTTAGGGTTAGGGTTAGGGTTAGGGTTAGGGTTAGGGTTAGGGTTAGGGTTAGGGTTAGGGTTAGGGTTAGGGTTAGGGTTAGGGTTAGGGTTAGGGTTAGGGTTAGGGTTAGGGTTAGGGTTAGGGTTAGGGTTAGGGTTAGGGTTAGGGTTAGGGTTAGGGTTAGGGTTAGGGTTAGGGTTAGGGTTAGGGTTAGGGTTAGGGTTAGGGTTAGGGTTAGGGTTAGGGTTAGGGTTAGGGTTAGGGTTAGGGTTAGGGTTAGGGTTAGGGTTAGGGTTAGGGTTAGGGTTAGGGTTAGGGTTAGGGTTAGGGTTAGGGTTAGGGTTAGGGTTAGGGTTAGGGTTAGGGTTAGGGTTAGGGTTAGGGTTAGGGTTAGGGTTAGGGTTAGGGTTAGGGTTAGGGTTAGGGTTAGGGTTAGGGTTAGGGTTAGGGTTAGGGTTAGGGTTAGGGTTAGGGTTAGGGTTAGGGTTAGGGTTAGGGTTAGGGTTAGGGTTAGGGTTAGGGTTAGGGTTAGGGTTAGGGTTAGGGTTAGGGTTAGGGTTAGGGTTAGGGTTAGGGTTAGGGTTAGGGTTAGGGTTAGGGTTAGGGTTAGGGTTAGGGTTAGGGTTAGGGTTAGGGTTAGGGTTAGGGTTAGGGTTAGGGTTAGGGTTAGGGTTAGGGTTAGGGTTAGGGTTAGGGTTAGGGTTAGGGTTAGGGTTAGGGTTAGGGTTAGGGTTAGGGTTAGGGTTAGGGTTAGGGTTAGGGTTAGGGTTAGGGTTAGGGTTAGGGTTAGGGTTAGGGTTAGGGTTAGGGTTAGGGTTAGGGTTAGGGTTAGGGTTAGGGTTAGGGTTAGGGTTAGGGTTAGGGTTAGGGTTAGGGTTAGGGTTAGGGTTAGGGTTAGGGTTAGGGTTAGGGTTAGGGTTAGGGTTAGGGTTAGGGTTAGGGTTAGGGTTAGGGTTAGGGTTAGGGTTAGGGTTAGGGTTAGGGTTAGGGTTAGGGTTAGGGTTAGGGTTAGGGTTAGGGTTAGGGTTAGGGTTAGGGTTAGGGTTAGGGTTAGGGTTAGGGTTAGGGTTAGGGTTAGGGTTAGGGTTAGGGTTAGGGTTAGGGTTAGGGTTAGGGTTAGGGTTAGGGTTAGGGTTAGGGTTAGGGTTAGGGTTAGGGTTAGGGTTAGGGTTAGGGTTAGGGTTAGGGTTAGGGTTAGGGTTAGGGTTAGGGTTAGGGTTAGGGTTAGGGTTAGGGTTAGGGTTAGGGTTAGGGTTAGGGTTAGGGTTAGGGTTAGGGTTAGGGTTAGGGTTAGGGTTAGGGTTAGGGTTAGGGTTAGGGTTAGGGTTAGGGTTAGGGTTAGGGTTAGGGTTAGGGTTAGGGTTAGGGTTAGGGTTAGGGTTAGGGTTAGGGTTAGGGTTAGGGTTAGGGTTAGGGTTAGGGTTAGGGTTAGGGTTAGGGTTAGGGTTAGGGTTAGGGTTAGGGTTAGGGTTAGGGTTAGGGTTAGGGTTAGGGTTAGGGTTAGGGTTAGGGTTAGGGTTAGGGTTAGGGTTAGGGTTAGGGTTAGGGTTAGGGTTAGGGTTAGGGTTAGGGTTAGGGTTAGGGTTAGGGTTAGGGTTAGGGTTAGGGTTAGGGTTAGGGTTAGGGTTAGGGTTAGGGTTAGGGTTAGGGTTAGGGTTAGGGTTAGGGTTAGGGTTAGGGTTAGGGTTAGGGTTAGGGTTAGGGTTAGGGTTAGGGTTAGGGTTAGGGTTAGGGTTAGGGTTAGGGTTAGGGTTAGGGTTAGGGTTAGGGTTAGGGTTAGGGTTAGGGTTAGGGTTAGGGTTAGGGTTAGGGTTAGGGTTAGGGTTAGGGTTAGGGTTAGGGTTAGGGTTAGGGTTAGGGTTAGGGTTAGGGTTAGGGTTAGGGTTAGGGTTAGGGTTAGGGTTAGGGTTAGGGTTAGGGTTAGGGTTAGGGTTAGGGTTAGGGTTAGGGTTAGGGTTAGGGTTAGGGTTAGGGTTAGGGTTAGGGTTAGGGTTAGGGTTAGGGTTAGGGTTAGGGTTAGGGTTAGGGTTAGGGTTAGGGTTAGGGTTAGGGTTAGGGTTAGGGTTAGGGTTAGGGTTAGGGTTAGGGTTAGGGTTAGGGTTAGGGTTAGGGTTAGGGTTAGGGTTAGGGTTAGGGTTAGGGTTAGGGTTAGGGTTAGGGTTAGGGTTAGGGTTAGGGTTAGGGTTAGGGTTAGGGTTAGGGTTAGGGTTAGGGTTAGGGTTAGGGTTAGGGTTAGGGTTAGGGTTAGGGTTAGGGTTAGGGTTAGGGTTAGGGTTAGGGTTAGGGTTAGGGTTAGGGTTAGGGTTAGGGTTAGGGTTAGGGTTAGGGTTAGGGTTAGGGTTAGGGTTAGGGTTAGGGTTAGGGTTAGGGTTAGGGTTAGGGTTAGGGTTAGGGTTAGGGTTAGGGTTAGGGTTAGGGTTAGGGTTAGGGTTAGGGTTAGGGTTAGGGTTAGGGTTAGGGTTAGGGTTAGGGTTAGGGTTAGGGTTAGGGTTAGGGTTAGGGTTAGGGTTAGGGTTAGGGTTAGGGTTAGGGTTAGGGTTAGGGTTAGGGTTAGGGTTAGGGTTAGGGTTAGGGTTAGGGTTAGGGTTAGGGTTAGGGTTAGGGTTAGGGTTAGGGTTAGGGTTAGGGTTAGGGTTAGGGTTAGGGTTAGGGTTAGGGTTAGGGTTAGGGTTAGGGTTAGGGTTAGGGTTAGGGTTAGGGTTAGGGTTAGGGTTAGGGTTAGGGTTAGGGTTAGGGTTAGGGTTAGGGTTAGGGTTAGGGTTAGGGTTAGGGTTAGGGTTAGGGTTAGGGTTAGGGTTAGGGTTAGGGTTAGGGTTAGGGTTAGGGTTAGGGTTAGGGTTAGGGTTAGGGTTAGGGTTAGGGTTAGGGTTAGGGTTAGGGTTAGGGTTAGGGTTAGGGTTAGGGTTAGGGTTAGGGTTAGGGTTAGGGTTAGGGTTAGGGTTAGGGTTAGGGTTAGGGTTAGGGTTAGGGTTAGGGTTAGGGTTAGGGTTAGGGTTAGGGTTAGGGTTAGGGTTAGGGTTAGGGTTAGGGTTAGGGTTAGGGTTAGGGTTAGGGTTAGGGTTAGGGTTAGGGTTAGGGTTAGGGTTAGGGTTAGGGTTAGGGTTAGGGTTAGGGTTAGGGTTAGGGTTAGGGTTAGGGTTAGGGTTAGGGTTAGGGTTAGGGTTAGGGTTAGGGTTAGGGTTAGGGTTAGGGTTAGGGTTAGGGTTAGGGTTAGGGTTAGGGTTAGGGTTAGGGTTAGGGTTAGGGTTAGGGTTAGGGTTAGGGTTAGGGTTAGGGTTAGGGTTAGGGTTAGGGTTAGGGTTAGGGTTAGGGTTAGGGTTAGGGTTAGGGTTAGGGTTAGGGTTAGGGTTAGGGTTAGGGTTAGGGTTAGGGTTAGGGTTAGGGTTAGGGTTAGGGTTAGGGTTAGGGTTAGGGTTAGGGTTAGGGTTAGGGTTAGGGTTAGGGTTAGGGTTAGGGTTAGGGTTAGGGTTAGGGTTAGGGTTAGGGTTAGGGTTAGGGTTAGGGTTAGGGTTAGGGTTAGGGTTAGGGTTAGGGTTAGGGTTAGGGTTAGGGTTAGGGTTAGGGTTAGGGTTAGGGTTAGGGTTAGGGTTAGGGTTAGGGTTAGGGTTAGGGTTAGGGTTAGGGTTAGGGTTAGGGTTAGGGTTAGGGTTAGGGTTAGGGTTAGGGTTAGGGTTAGGGTTAGGGTTAGGGTTAGGGTTAGGGTTAGGGTTAGGGTTAGGGTTAGGGTTAGGGTTAGGGTTAGGGTTAGGGTTAGGGTTAGGGTTAGGGTTAGGGTTAGGGTTAGGGTTAGGGTTAGGGTTAGGGTTAGGGTTAGGGTTAGGGTTAGGGTTAGGGTTAGGGTTAGGGTTAGGGTTAGGGTTAGGGTTAGGGTTAGGGTTAGGGTTAGGGTTAGGGTTAGGGTTAGGGTTAGGGTTAGGGTTAGGGTTAGGGTTAGGGTTAGGGTTAGGGTTAGGGTTAGGGTTAGGGTTAGGGTTAGGGTTAGGGTTAGGGTTAGGGTTAGGGTTAGGGTTAGGGTTAGGGTTAGGGTTAGGGTTAGGGTTAGGGTTAGGGTTAGGGTTAGGGTTAGGGTTAGGGTTAGGGTTAGGGTTAGGGTTAGGGTTAGGGTTAGGGTTAGGGTTAGGGTTAGGGTTAGGGTTAGGGTTAGGGTTAGGGTTAGGGTTAGGGTTAGGGTTAGGGTTAGGGTTAGGGTTAGGGTTAGGGTTAGGGTTAGGGTTAGGGTTAGGGTTAGGGTTAGGGTTAGGGTTAGGGTTAGGGTTAGGGTTAGGGTTAGGGTTAGGGTTAGGGTTAGGGTTAGGGTTAGGGTTAGGGTTAGGGTTAGGGTTAGGGTTAGGGTTAGGGTTAGGGTTAGGGTTAGGGTTAGGGTTAGGGTTAGGGTTAGGGTTAGGGTTAGGGTTAGGGTTAGGGTTAGGGTTAGGGTTAGGGTTAGGGTTAGGGTTAGGGTTAGGGTTAGGGTTAGGGTTAGGGTTAGGGTTAGGGTTAGGGTTAGGGTTAGGGTTAGGGTTAGGGTTAGGGTTAGGGTTAGGGTTAGGGTTAGGGTTAGGGTTAGGGTTAGGGTTAGGGTTAGGGTTAGGGTTAGGGTTAGGGTTAGGGTTAGGGTTAGGGTTAGGGTTAGGGTTAGGGTTAGGGTTAGGGTTAGGGTTAGGGTTAGGGTTAGGGTTAGGGTTAGGGTTAGGGTTAGGGTTAGGGTTAGGGTTAGGGTTAGGGTTAGGGTTAGGGTTAGGGTTAGGGTTAGGGTTAGGGTTAGGGTTAGGGTTAGGGTTAGGGTTAGGGTTAGGGTTAGGGTTAGGGTTAGGGTTAGGGTTAGGGTTAGGGTTAGGGTTAGGGTTAGGGTTAGGGTTAGGGTTAGGGTTAGGGTTAGGGTTAGGGTTAGGGTTAGGGTTAGGGTTAGGGTTAGGGTTAGGGTTAGGGTTAGGGTTAGGGTTAGGGTTAGGGTTAGGGTTAGGGTTAGGGTTAGGGTTAGGGTTAGGGTTAGGGTTAGGGTTAGGGTTAGGGTTAGGGTTAGGGTTAGGGTTAGGGTTAGGGTTAGGGTTAGGGTTAGGGTTAGGGTTAGGGTTAGGGTTAGGGTTAGGGTTAGGGTTAGGGTTAGGGTTAGGGTTAGGGTTAGGGTTAGGGTTAGGGTTAGGGTTAGGGTTAGGGTTAGGGTTAGGGTTAGGGTTAGGGTTAGGGTTAGGGTTAGGGTTAGGGTTAGGGTTAGGGTTAGGGTTAGGGTTAGGGTTAGGGTTAGGGTTAGGGTTAGGGTTAGGGTTAGGGTTAGGGTTAGGGTTAGGGTTAGGGTTAGGGTTAGGGTTAGGGTTAGGGTTAGGGTTAGGGTTAGGGTTAGGGTTAGGGTTAGGGTTAGGGTTAGGGTTAGGGTTAGGGTTAGGGTTAGGGTTAGGGTTAGGGTTAGGGTTAGGGTTAGGGTTAGGGTTAGGGTTAGGGTTAGGGTTAGGGTTAGGGTTAGGGTTAGGGTTAGGGTTAGGGTTAGGGTTAGGGTTAGGGTTAGGGTTAGGGTTAGGGTTAGGGTTAGGGTTAGGGTTAGGGTTAGGGTTAGGGTTAGGGTTAGGGTTAGGGTTAGGGTTAGGGTTAGGGTTAGGGTTAGGGTTAGGGTTAGGGTTAGGGTTAGGGTTAGGGTTAGGGTTAGGGTTAGGGTTAGGGTTAGGGTTAGGGTTAGGGTTAGGGTTAGGGTTAGGGTTAGGGTTAGGGTTAGGGTTAGGGTTAGGGTTAGGGTTAGGGTTAGGGTTAGGGTTAGGGTTAGGGTTAGGGTTAGGGTTAGGGTTAGGGTTAGGGTTAGGGTTAGGGTTAGGGTTAGGGTTAGGGTTAGGGTTAGGGTTAGGGTTAGGGTTAGGGTTAGGGTTAGGGTTAGGGTTAGGGTTAGGGTTAGGGTTAGGGTTAGGGTTAGGGTTAGGGTTAGGGTTAGGGTTAGGGTTAGGGTTAGGGTTAGGGTTAGGGTTAGGGTTAGGGTTAGGGTTAGGGTTAGGGTTAGGGTTAGGGTTAGGGTTAGGGTTAGGGTTAGGGTTAGGGTTAGGGTTAGGGTTAGGGTTAGGGTTAGGGTTAGGGTTAGGGTTAGGGTTAGGGTTAGGGTTAGGGTTAGGGTTAGGGTTAGGGTTAGGGTTAGGGTTAGGGTTAGGGTTAGGGTTAGGGTTAGGGTTAGGGTTAGGGTTAGGGTTAGGGTTAGGGTTAGGGTTAGGGTTAGGGTTAGGGTTAGGGTTAGGGTTAGGGTTAGGGTTAGGGTTAGGGTTAGGGTTAGGGTTAGGGTTAGGGTTAGGGTTAGGGTTAGGGTTAGGGTTAGGGTTAGGGTTAGGGTTAGGGTTAGGGTTAGGGTTAGGGTTAGGGTTAGGGTTAGGGTTAGGGTTAGGGTTAGGGTTAGGGTTAGGGTTAGGGTTAGGGTTAGGGTTAGGGTTAGGGTTAGGGTTAGGGTTAGGGTTAGGGTTAGGGTTAGGGTTAGGGTTAGGGTTAGGGTTAGGGTTAGGGTTAGGGTTAGGGTTAGGGTTAGGGTTAGGGTTAGGGTTAGGGTTAGGGTTAGGGTTAGGGTTAGGGTTAGGGTTAGGGTTAGGGTTAGGGTTAGGGTTAGGGTTAGGGTTAGGGTTAGGGTTAGGGTTAGGGTTAGGGTTAGGGTTAGGGTTAGGGTTAGGGTTAGGGTTAGGGTTAGGGTTAGGGTTAGGGTTAGGGTTAGGGTTAGGGTTAGGGTTAGGGTTAGGGTTAGGGTTAGGGTTAGGGTTAGGGTTAGGGTTAGGGTTAGGGTTAGGGTTAGGGTTAGGGTTAGGGTTAGGGTTAGGGTTAGGGTTAGGGTTAGGGTTAGGGTTAGGGTTAGGGTTAGGGTTAGGGTTAGGGTTAGGGTTAGGGTTAGGGTTAGGGTTAGGGTTAGGGTTAGGGTTAGGGTTAGGGTTAGGGTTAGGGTTAGGGTTAGGGTTAGGGTTAGGGTTAGGGTTAGGGTTAGGGTTAGGGTTAGGGTTAGGGTTAGGGTTAGGGTTAGGGTTAGGGTTAGGGTTAGGGTTAGGGTTAGGGTTAGGGTTAGGGTTAGGGTTAGGGTTAGGGTTAGGGTTAGGGTTAGGGTTAGGGTTAGGGTTAGGGTTAGGGTTAGGGTTAGGGTTAGGGTTAGGGTTAGGGTTAGGGTTAGGGTTAGGGTTAGGGTTAGGGTTAGGGTTAGGGTTAGGGTTAGGGTTAGGGTTAGGGTTAGGGTTAGGGTTAGGGTTAGGGTTAGGGTTAGGGTTAGGGTTAGGGTTAGGGTTAGGGTTAGGGTTAGGGTTAGGGTTAGGGTTAGGGTTAGGGTTAGGGTTAGGGTTAGGGTTAGGGTTAGGGTTAGGGTTAGGGTTAGGGTTAGGGTTAGGGTTAGGGTTAGGGTTAGGGTTAGGGTTAGGGTTAGGGTTAGGGTTAGGGTTAGGGTTAGGGTTAGGGTTAGGGTTAGGGTTAGGGTTAGGGTTAGGGTTAGGGTTAGGGTTAGGGTTAGGGTTAGGGTTAGGGTTAGGGTTAGGGTTAGGGTTAGGGTTAGGGTTAGGGTTAGGGTTAGGGTTAGGGTTAGGGTTAGGGTTAGGGTTAGGGTTAGGGTTAGGGTTAGGGTTAGGGTTAGGGTTAGGGTTAGGGTTAGGGTTAGGGTTAGGGTTAGGGTTAGGGTTAGGGTTAGGGTTAGGGTTAGGGTTAGGGATAGGGTTAGGGTTAGGGTTAGGGTTAGGGTTAGGGTTAGGGTTAGGGTTAGGGTTAGGGTTAGGGTTAGGGTTAGGGTTAGGGTTAGGGTTAGGGTTAGGGTTAGGGTTAGGGTTAGGGTTAGGGTTAGGGTTAGGGTTAGGGTTAGGGTTAGGGTTAGGGTTAGGGTTAGGGTTAGGGTTAGGGTTAGGGTTAGGGTTAGGGTTAGGGTTAGGGTTAGGGTTAGGGTTAGGGTTAGGGTTAGGGTTAGGGTTAGGGTTAGGGTTAGGGTTAGGGTTAGGGTTAGGGTTAGGGTTAGGGTTAGGGTTAGGGTTAGGGTTAGGGTTAGGGTTAGGGTTAGGGTTAGGGTTAGGGTTAGGGTTAGGGTTAGGGTTAGGGTTAGGGTTAGGGTTAGGGTTAGGGTTAGGGTTAGGGTTAGGGTTAGGGTTAGGGTTAGGGTTAGGGTTAGGGTTAGGGTTAGGGTTAGGGTTAGGGTTAGGGTTAGGGTTAGGGTTAGGGTTAGGGTTAGGGTTAGGGTTAGGGTTAGGGTTAGGGTTAGGGTTAGGGTTAGGGTTAGGGTTAGGGTTAGGGTTAGGGTTAGGGTTAGGGTTAGGGTTAGGGTTAGGGTTAGGG
>NC_134166.1:7500-15000 GCF_033958435.1 Carettochelys insculpta
CTAACCCTAACCCTAACCCTAACCCTAACCCTAACCCTAACCCTAACCCTAACCCTAACCCTAACCCTAACCCTAACCCTAACCCTAACCCTAACCCTAACCCTAACCCTAACCCTAACCCTAACCCTAACCCTAACCCTAACCCTAACCCTAACCTAACCCTAACCCTAACCCTAACCCCTAACCCTAACCCTAACCCTAACCCTAACCCTAACCCTAACCCTAACCCTAACCCTAACCCTAACCCTAACCCTAACCCTAACCCTAACCCTAACCCTAACCCTAACCCTAACCCTAACCCTAACCCTAACCCTAACCCTAACCCTAACCCTAACCCTAACCCTAACCCTAACCCTAACCCTAACCCTAACCCTAACCCTAACCCTAACCCTAACCCTAACCCTAACCCTAACCCTAACCCTAACCCTAACCCTAACCCTAACCCTAACCCTAACCCTAACCCTAACCCTAACCCTAACCCTAACCCTAACCCTAACCCTAACCCTAACCCTAACCCTAACCTAACCCTAACCCTAACCCTAACCCTAACCCTAACCCTAACCCTAACCCTAACCCTAACCCTAACCCTAACCCTAACCCTAACCCTAACCCTAACCCTAACCCTAACCCTAACCCTAACCCTAACCCTAACCCTAACCCTAACCCTAACCCTAACCCTAACCCTAACCCTAACCCTAACCCTAACCCTAACCCTAACCCTAACCCTAACCCTAACCCTAACCCTAACCCTAACCCTAACCCTAACCCTAACCCTAACCCTAACCCTAACCCTAACCCTAACCCTAACCCTAACCCTAACCCTAACCCTAACCCTAACCCTAACCCTAACCCTAACCCTAACCCTAACCCTAACCCTAACCCTAACCCTAACCCTAACCCTAACCCTAACCCTAACCCTAACCCTAACCCTAACCCTAACCCTAACCCTAACCCTAACCCTAACCCTAACCTAACCCTAACCCTAACCCTAACCCTAACCCTAACCCTAACCCTAACCCTAACCCTAACCCTAACCCTAACCCTAACCCTAACCCTAACCCTAACCCTAACCCTAACCCTAACCCTAACCCTAACCCTAACCCTAACCCTAACCCTAACCCTAACCCTAACCCTAACCCTAACCCTAACCCTAACCCTAACCCTAACCCTAACCCTAACCCTAACCCTAACCCTAACCCTAACCCTAACCCTAACCCTAACCCTAACCCTAACCCTAACCCTAACCCTAACCCTAACCCTAACCCTAACCCTAACCCTAACCCTAACCCTAACCCTAACCCTAACCCTAACCCTAACCCTAACCCTAACCCTAACCCTAACCCTAACCCTAACCCTAACCCTAACCCTAACCCTAACCCTAACCCTAACCCTAACCCTAACCCTAACCCTAACCCTAACCCTAACCCTAACCCTAACCCTAACCCTAACCCTAACCCTAACCCTAACCCTAACCCTAACCCTAACCCTAACCCTAACCCTAACCCTAACCCTAACCCTAACCCTAACCCTAACCCTAACCCTAACCCTAACCCTAACCCTAACCCTAACCCTAACCCTAACCCTAACCCTAACCCTAACCCTAACCCTAACCCTAACCCTAACCCTAACCCTAACCCTAACCTAACCCTAACCCTAACCCTAACCCTAACCCTAACCCTAACCCTAACCCTAACCCTAACCCTAACCCTAACCCTAACCCTAACCCTAACCCTAACCCTAACCCTAACCCTAACCCTAACCCAACCTAACCCTAACCCTAACCCTAACCCTAACCTAACCCTAACCCTAACCCTAACCCTAACCCTAACCCTAACCCTAACCCTAACCCTAACCCTAACCCCTAACCCTAACCCTAACCCTAACCCTAACCCTAACCCTAACCCTAACCCTAACCCTAACCCTAACCCTAACCCTAACCCTAACCCTAACCCTAACCCTAACCCTAACCCTAACCCTAACCCTAACCCTAACCCTAACCCTAACCCTAACCCTAACCCTAACCCTAACCCTAACCCTAACCCTAACCCTAACCCTAACCCTAACCCTAACCCTAACCCTAACCCTAACCCTAACCCTAACCCTAACCCTAACCCTAACCCTAACCCTAACCCTAACCCTAACCCTAACCCTAACCCTAACCCTAACCCTAACCCTAACCCTAACCCTAACCCTAACCCTAACCCTAACCCTAACCCTAACCCTAACCCTAACCCTAACCCTAACCCTAACCCTAACCCTAACCCTAACCCTAACCCTAACCCTAACCCTAACCCTAACCCTAACCTAACCCTAACCCTAACCCTAACCCTAACCCTAACCCTAACCCTAACCCTAACCCTAACCCTAACCCTAACCCTAACCCTAACCCTAACCCTAACCCTAACCCTAACCCTAACCCTAACCCTAACCCTAACCCTAACCCTAACCCTAACCCTAACCCTAACCCTAACCCTAACCCTAACCCTAACCCTAACCTAACCCTAACCCTAACCCTAACCCTAACCCTAACCCTAACCCTAACCCTAACCCTAACCCTAACCCTAACCCTAACCCTAACCCTAACCCTAACCCTAACCCTAACCCTAACCCTAACCCTAACCCTAACCCTAACCCTAACCCTAACCCTAACCCTAACCCTAACCCTAACCCTAACCCTAACCCTAACCCTAACCCTAACCCTAACCCTAACCCTAACCCTAACCCTAACCCTAACCCTAACCCTAACCCTAACCCTAACCCTAACCCTAACCCTAACCCTAACCCTAACCTAACCCTAACCCTAACCCTAACCCTAACCCTAACCCTAACCCTAACCCTAACCCTAACCCTAACCCTAACCCTAACCCTAACCCTAACCCTAACCCTAACCCTAACCCTAACCCTAACCTAACCCTAACCCTAACCCTAACCCTAACCCTAACCCTAACCCTAACCCTAACCCTAACCCTAACCCTAACCCTAACCCTAACCCTAACCCTAACCCTAACCCTAACCCTAACCCTAACCCTAACCCTAACCCTAACCCTAACCCTAACCCTAACCCTAACCCTAACCCTAACCCTAACCCTAACCCTAACCCTAACCCTAACCCTAACCCTAACCCTAACCCTAACCCTAACCCTAACCCTAACCCTAACCCTAACCCTAACCCTAACCCTAACCCTAACCCTAACCCTAACCCTAACCCTAACCCTAACCCTAACCCTAACCCTAACCCTAACCCTAACCCTAACCCTAACCCTAACCCTAACCCTAACCCTAACCCTAACCCTAACCCTAACCCTAACCCTAACCCTAACCCTAACCCTAACCCTAACCCTAACCCTAACCCTAACCCTAACCCTAACCCTAACCCTAACCCTAACCCTAACCCTAACCCTAACCCTAACCCTAACCCTAACCCTAACCCTAACCCTAACCCTAACCCTAACCCTAACCCTAACCCTAACCCTAACCCTAACCCTAACCCTAACCCTAACCCTAACCCTAACCCTAACCCTAACCTAACCCTAACCCTAACCCTAACCCTAACCCTAACCCTAACCCTAACCCTAACCCTAACCCTAACCCTAACCCTAACCCTAACCCTAACCCTAACCCTAACCCTAACCCTAACCCTAACCCTAACCCTAACCCTAACCCTAACCCTAACCCTAACCCTAACCCTAACCCTAACCCTAACCCTAACCCTAACCCTAACCCTAACCCTAACCCTAACCCTAACCCTAACCCTAACCCTAACCCTAACCCTAACCCTAACCCTAACCCTAACCCTAACCCTAACCCTAACCCTAACCCTAACCCTAACCCTAACCCTAACCCTAACCCTAACCCTAACCCTAACCCTAACCCTAACCCTAACCCTAACCCTAACCCTAACCCTAACCCTAACCCTAACCCTAACCCTAACCCTAACCCTAACCCTAACCCTAACCTAACCCTAACCCTAACCCTAACCCTAACCCTAACCCTAACCCTAACCCTAACCCTAACCCTAACCCTAACCCTAACCCTAACCCTAACCCTAACCCTAACCCTAACCCTAACCCTAACCCTAACCCTAACCCTAACCCTAACCCTAACCCTAACCCTAACCCTAACCCTAACCCTAACCCTAACCCTAACCCTAACCCTAACCCTAACCCTAACCCTAACCCTAACCCTAACCCTAACCCTAACCCTAACCCTAACCCTAACCCTAACCCTAACCCTAACCCTAACCCTAACCCTAACCCTAACCCTAACCCTAACCCTAACCCTAACCCTAACCCTAACCCTAACCCTAACCCTAACCCTAACCCTAACCCTAACCCTAACCCTAACCCTAACCCTAACCCTAACCCTAACCCTAACCCTAACCCTAACCCTAACCCTAACCCTAACCCTAACCCTAACCCTAACCCTAACCCTAACCCTAACCCTAACCCTAACCCTAACCCTAACCCTAACCCTAACCCCTAACCCTAACCCTAACCCTAACCCTAACCCTAACCCTAACCCTAACCCTAACCCTAACCCTAACCCTAACCCTAACCCTAACCCTAACCCTAACCCTAACCCTAACCCTAACCCTAACCCTAACCCTAACCCTAACCCTAACCCTAACCCTAACCCTAACCCTAACCCTAACCCTAACCCTAACCCTAACCCTAACCCTAACCCTAACCCTAACCCTAACCCTAACCCTAACCCTAACCCTAACCCTAACCCTAACCCTAACCCTAACCCTAACCCTAACCCTAACCCTAACCCTAACCCTAACCCTAACCCTAACCCTAACCCTAACCCTAACCCTAACCCTAACCCTAACCCTAACCCTAACCCTAACCCTAACCCTAACCCTAACCCTAACCCTAACCCTAACCCTAACCCTAACCCTAACCCTAACCCTAACCCTAACCCTAACCCTAACCCTAACCCTAACCCTAACCCTAACCCTAACCCTAACCCTAACCCTAACCCTAACCCTAACCCTAACCCTAACCCTAACCCTAACCCTAACCCTAACCCTAACCCTAACCCTAACCCTAACCCTAACCCTAACCCTAACCCTAACCCTAACCCTAACCCTAACCCTAACCCTAACCCTAACCTAACCCTAACCCTAACCCTAACCCTAACCCTAACCCTAACCCTAACCCTAACCCTAACCCTAACCCTAACCCTAACCCTAACCCTAACCCTAACCCTAACCCTAACCCTAACCCTAACCCTAACCCTAACCCTAACCTAACCCTAACCCTAACCCTAACCCTAACCCTAACCCTAACCCTAACCCTAACCCTAACCCTAACCCTAACCCTAACCCTAACCCTAACCCTAACCCTAACCCTAACCCTAACCCTAACCCTAACCCTAACCCTAACCCTAACCCTAACCCTAACCCTAACCCTAACCCTAACCCTAACCCTAACCCTAACCCTAACCCTAACCCTAACCCTAACCCTAACCCTAACCCTAACCCTAACCCTAACCCTAACCCTAACCCTAACCCTAACCCTAACCCTAACCCTAACCCTAACCCTAACCCTAACCCTAACCCTAACCCTAACCCTAACCCTAACCCTAACCCTAACCCTAACCCTAACCCTAACCCTAACCCTAACCCTAACCCTAACCCTAACCCTAACCCTAACCCTAACCCTAACCCTAACCCTAACCCTAACCCTAACCCTAACCCTAACCCTAACCCTAACCCTAACCCTAACCCTAACCCTAACCCTAACCCTAACCCTAACCCTAACCCTAACCCTAACCCTAACCCTAACCCTAACCCTAACCCTAACCCTAACCCTAACCCTAACCCTAACCCTAACCCTAACCCTAACCCTAACCCTAACCCTAACCCTAACCCTAACCCTAACCCTAACCCTAACCCTAACCCTAACCCTAACCCTAACCCTAACCCTAACCCTAACCCTAACCCTAACCCTAACCCTAACCCTAACCCTAACCCTAACCCTAACCCTAACCCTAACCCTAACCCTAACCCTAACCCTAACCCTAACCCTAACCCTAACCCTAACCCTAACCCTAACCCTAACCCTAACCCTAACCCTAACCCTAACCCTAACCCTAACCCTAACCCTAACCCTAACCCTAACCCTAACCCTAACCCTAACCCTAACCCTAACCCTAACCCTAACCCTAACCCTAACCCTAACCCTAACCCTAACCCTAACCCTAACCCTAACCCTAACCCTAACCCTAACCCTAACCCTAACCCTAACCCTAACCCTAACCCTAACCCTAACCCTAACCCTAACCCTAACCCTAACCCTAACCCTAACCCTAACCCTAACCCTAACCCTAACCCTAACCCTAACCCTAACCCTAACCCTAACCCTAACCCTAACCCTAACCCTAACCCTAACCCTAACCCTAACCCTAACCCTAACCCTAACCCTAACCCTAACCCTAACCCTAACCCTAACCCTAACCCTAACCCTAACCCTAACCCTAACCCTAACCCTAACCCTAACCCTAACCCTAACCCTAACCCTAACCCTAACCCTAACCCTAACCCTAACCCTAACCCTAACCCTAACCCTAACCCTAACCCTAACCCTAACCCTAACCCTAACCCTAACCCTAACCCTAACCCTAACCCTAACCCTAACCCTAACCCTAACCCTAACCCTAACCCTAACCCTAACCCTAACCCTAACCCTAACCCTAACCCTAACCCTAACCCTAACCCTAACCCTAACCCTAACCCTAACCCTAACCCTAACCCTAACCCTAACCCTAACCCTAACCCTAACCCTAACCCTAACCCTAACCCTAACCCTAACCCTAACCCTAACCCTAACCCTAACCCTAACCCTAACCCTAACCCTAACCCTAACCCTAACCCTAACCCTAACCCTAACCCTAACCCTAACCCTAACCCTAACCCTAACCCTAACCCTAACCCTAACCTAACCCTAACCCTAACCCTAACCCTAACCCTAACCCTAACCCTAACCCTAACCCTAACCCTAACCCTAACCCTAACCCTAACCCTAACCCTAACCCTAACCCTAACCCTAACCCTAACCCTAACCCTAACCCTAACCCTAACCCTAACCCTAACCCTAACCCTAACCCTAACCCTAACCCTAACCCTAACCCTAACCCTAACCCTAACCCTAACCTAACCCTAACCCTAACCCTAACCCTAACCCTAACCCTAACCCTAACCCTAACCCTAACCCTAACCCTAACCCTAACCCTAACCCTAACCCTAACCCTAACCCTAACCCTAACCCTAACCCTAACCCTAACCCTAACCCTAACCCTAACCCTAACCCTAACCCTAACCCTAACCCTAACCCTAACCCTAACCCTAACCCTAACCCTAACCCTAACCCTAACCCTAACCCTAACCCTAACCCTAACCCTAACCCTAACCCTAACCCTAACCCTAACCCTAACCCTAACCCTAACCCTAACCCTAACCCTAACCCTAACCCTAACCCTAACCCTAACCCTAACCCT